>NC_056729.1:154120125-154230125 GCF_019279795.1 Protopterus annectens | reverse complement strand
CATTTGAAGTTCTAGTCATTAACCTCCAGTAATTTGCTTCAGATCTGTCTTGCCCCAATCCACAGGGGTACAGCATCCTTTCATGTCCACCACATCTGCATCTCTTCCATATTTTCCTCACCACACTTACAACACTCTTGTGGATGCATGCCATCCTTCTTGGTGTTTCTTTAAAGTGGTTTTATATCACCTGTGCACCAGCCTTCTTTGCAAGTGATAATTATTGTCTAAGGTTTATCTCCAAAAGCACATAGAAGATCACAGTCAGAGACTCTACCTCATGTGGTATCTTGAATTGTTATGTCATGTAAGTTTTCATCAGTATTTTAGCTGTAAGCCCCTTCTCTCAAATAAACATTACATGCAGACAATATATTCTATAAGATGAAGTTGTTGCCCTAAATGTATAGTCTGTCTTTTTTATGATTTTTCTGGATCCACCTTACTTGCTGACCACCTAACCTCCCATCTCCCTCTGCTGACACCTATCTGCTGGCCTTTTTTACAGGGCAAGAAATGGTTGCAAGGGTAGCAATCATCCAGGTAGCCTTCAGGGTGATCTTTTATTTTGTGGCTCTAAATAAACTCTGGTGGCAGATGTGCTTTAAAGGGCCTGTTTCTCTCTGCACGTGCCTGCTCCTAGATATATGCAGTGAATGTTATTGCATAAATGCAGCTTGGCAGAGACATGGACAAGTGCCCTGCCAAAGTGCTGTACGCCACAGCATACTCTCCAATAAATGTCTACACTGCAGTATACCAGATCACATTCCTCCACAGAATGGGTGAGCCAGCATCAGCCTGTGACTCCCTCACACCTTTGTTGACTACTTCAGCACCTAGTTTGCTTGTTGACCCCAACTCATCGGCACTGTAGTCAGGACTTTATTCCTCTATGTCACCAGTACAAGCCAAGAGTATAGCTTCTCTTTGCCACCACTAATGGTGCTGCTGCATCATTTTTATTCAAAACTAATAGGCCATAAGATGGGCTTAAGCAGTTAGCAGTTGATGTTTTATCTCAAAACTTATAAGCACTGCTGTCATAAACTGGTCTTCTTAAATAGTTCTATATTATTTTTAGACATTGCTCATTCCTTTTCAAAAAGAATACATAACATTAAGACTGACTTTAGGTGAAATGGAAGAATCCATAAAGCACTCTCCCCATTGCTAACTGTCCACATCCCTGTGTACCAGTGTCCTCCTTCTTTTACTCCCATCCTGACCTCCTCACATATCCTGATTACTTTTTACCAGTATTTCCAAATTTTCTTAATTATCAGCTTTTTCTTCAGGTTTTTTCAGTACATACTGACTGGCCAAAAATTCACTGTAACAACTGTCTAGGAAATAATTGAAATAACCAAGAGATCTGGGGGCCATGGGGTGATGTCGATGTTCTAAGGTACATTTTTGAACTTTTTATACAAACCTTTGATCCACTGATGGCCCAAAGAAAAATTATTAATAAAGAAAGGAATTTAGTCTTCTGTTTTGTTTTTTTCTTTTAAGGAAAAATAAGTTCTGTCTAAGGCTTAATGTTTAACGCTGACAACATGATATTTACAATAAAATGAGAAGACAATTGCTTGTGATGTTGTATGAATCAAAACTGGGAATAGTGCCTGCCTCCCTGCCATCTCTCAGAAATGACACCTTCTGTGTACCCATTTGGTAAGGAGATTAAGATAAAAGTGAATGAAGAAATGCAGCAGTCATATATTTCAAGTTACTGCTGTCACACATATGTAAAGCATGCCTCCTCACCCGTACACCCACACCCACAAAAAAGTCACCGTCTGTGTACCTCTCTGATTTCAGACCTGGGCAAAAGCTGAAGTACAAACAGAATACAGTAACATGTTTTTGATTTGAAGTGTTGTTGTCAGACATATGCACAAAACATTACTCATTATCCTTAACCCAAAAGGTAATACCCTATATACACATAGGTTTATATTTAAGTACTAGACTAGCTGTTCATGTGGATCATTTTAAACCTAGCCAATTTCGGTTAAAGTAGAGACTCAAACCCTGTACCCTGTATCTCTGTGGTAAACACCTTAACCATTATGTCAACCCCAAACATATTAAATATTTAATTATGAGAAAAGTTAAAAAATAGCAAAACCAGTAAAGCATTTTAACTTGATGCTCTTAGATAATACACTGCCCTAGACACCTCTATACATCACTAAGATCTGATTGTGATTGTAAGAATAGTTAAAAAATAATCAATACACTGTTTTCAGCCCCTGTATAAGCTATAGTGTCTTTCTGTGCATACATCTGAAAGGAATAATTACCTTAATGTCCCCATCCCCCAAACAAGCTATGGGAAGCGTCTAAAAATACCTCTGATGTGGTTTGTAAGAAAATTTGAAGGAATAATCATCTCATTGTCCCCATCTCCCATACAAGCCATAAAAACCTTCTGAAAATACTTCTGGGCAGAGTCAGTTTTATACTAGGTAGGTTCCAAGACAAAGACCCTGCCCAAGCCTGTGTCAAAATATGTAGGTACAGCCTTGGGTGTGTGAGGGAGTCTACAGTCCCACAGAGATTTTCAGGGTCTAGACAGTTTGTGATGTGTTTATTGTCTCAGTTTTGAAAGATAATTCTGTTCTTTTTATTGCCCCCTGGAAGAGTTTTGTATGTACCCACCAGTGTTGTATGTGTATGTCCAAAGATAAATCAATTAAATTATTTTACACACGCGCACACACACACACACACACACACACACACACACACACACACACACACACACACACACACACACACACACACACACACACACACACACACACACACACACACACACACACACACAGATACTCTCTGCATGTTTACTTACAGATAAATGTGTGAAGAAACCAGAGTGTATAAATAAAACCCACACAGAGACCGAGATTACATGCAGGCTCTGCAAAGAATGAGGTATACCCAAGAACTCAAATGGAAGGCTAAGCACTTTGAGATGGCAACAATTTTCACTGCACCATTGTGCCAATTATCAGTTACATTCAGTAGGGACAGGGCAAAATATGAGGAAAATCAGGGTCATTATGCAAAATCGATGACAGTTGAGAGATATTGCTTTCACACATATTATGTCCAGTCCACCAATGCTAGACACATATTATATGTAATGATAATGTTTGCCTTTGATGAAAACTGAAAGACATTATGGCCAACTTGTCTTTCTTAAGAGTACTGCAGCACCATCTCATACAAACAAGTATAAGCCATAGCAATGAACATTTTACATTGATTTCAGAAAATAAAATTGATTAGATAAAACTGCTTATGTCATGTTAGATCAGAAACCATTTAGCAGTGATCATATAACAACAGTACTGTATTTTACATTTGTTTCACAAAAAACACACAGTAGCCCTAGCCATAGGAAAGTATTCTAACTTACTTCACACAAATGTATAGTACTCTGCAAAGCCAACCTATTGACTGTTAAAACTGAGCAAATAACTAAAAGATCAGTTACATTTATCCACAGATATCCAACTTCTTCAATGAAGAATGCATAAGAAAATATAACCTTGAAAACTTGAAAGTTTAAGTTTTGGGATTTCATTCCTCTAAGGTTTATATAATGCATTGACATCAACACCCCAGTTCAGCATACTCATTTAAATATATTGTTGCAGAACAATTATACAGAGCAAAAAAAAAAAAGATTAAAAAATATGTCATTTATGTGTTGCTACACCTTCCATGATTTTTATAGTTCTGTGGGCATATAAGGAATATCATCAGCCTGCTAGAGAGAGACCATGGGGAAGTATACATGGCATAGAGAGGAAAGAATATGACCAGAGATTTGAGCAGGTATATTTCTTCTGAGTAGACTCCAGAAGACTCAAGAGGAAACATGTCAGGGAGATGTAAAATAGTTGTCTTAAAAAGGAAGGCTAGAAGATAGAGGAAGGAGGACAGTAAGTATATTTTAGTGACTGACTTCTTGAATTTGATGAAACTCTTCCCATAAACAGTTCTAGCTTAATAAAGTAAAGCATGGAAAGGGTTTGATGGAGCAAAAATAAAGGCTTGCCCCTCATATGAAATATTGTTAAATCTGCAATCACATAACTGTGAGTTAATTTTTCTGAATATTGTAACAGATAGTGCATATTTTATGCATTGATCCATTTTTAAGGCAACATTGTGAAAATACCTAACACAGAATAAGAACATAACTTTCTGTTAAATGCTTTACATTTCAAACAGACAAAAACATTCTAAGCAGAGTTCCCATGTAAAATGGATGCTTAATGATTAAACACAACTAAAAAACACTATCAGGATTTACCTGTTTTGAAATTTTTTATTTCATTTTTGTAGAATTAATCTTTCATGCTCAGTATTTCCTAAGTGAACTCAATTTAAACATGTTAGTGTCAAGAAATTATTCAATATTTGGGTGGCTTAACAATGCCTACTAAATTGCAGAACTGGGCTTCTAGATGTCCTACAACTCTGATTACAAATTATTTCTCAAAATCTTTCTTTTGCAAATAAGCTCTGAAAAAACCTTAGCAACTCAGCTAGAGATTTAAGATATTAAATATAACTAGCACAGTACTCCAAAAAGTATGAAAAGGGACCCTTTAAGAATGAAAGCATACAACTTTGAAATTAGTATTTAAACTAAAAGTTACAACTTTTGTGTTAATATTTAAAGAGTTCAATCAGCTTACCCCTCTTTTAAGGTCAAACATAGGCTGACTTTGTAGTAGATTTGAGGTACATAGCTTTTATGCTAACAATCCAGCTACAGTGAATTACATGCACTGCAGTATGTATCTCATCTAAGAAAATGTCATTCTGAATATATACTTCATTGAGGCTAGACTGTATCAACAGTGTTTCTGGTTTATATACTGGCCTTTCAGTTACTACAAGATGTCAGAAGTAAAGAAATACTTGCAGAAATGAATGAGGTATAACTGCAGAAGTGAAGAAGTGTATTATCTTTCAATAGGTTATTTGCTTGGAAGTACAAAAGTATAACCTTAATCAGAAAACTGCCCAAATGAATCTTCCACACTAACTGTAATACTCTTCCCGCAAGGTAATTAAGATGCAGATCAAGAAATTCAAATTATTCCTCATTGAAGTGGATCTGCTGAGAATCCTGAAAACTTGCAGTGTGCTGTATTGCTACATATAATCTTGGAAGGTATTTAACACTTTACTTTCTTTGAAGAGGAAAAAGACAAAATAGTACACTTATGAAAATATTAGGGATTATTTTGAGCCCTGAAAAAATTGTCATTTATTCACTATTAAATTTTTGCATTATCACAAATATATACTGAAATTGCAACAGTTATGTTATTCAGTTAATGAACTACACAAAACAAGTATGCTAAATAGTGCATATTTACTAGATAAAAATTAAGAATTACTAGAAAATAAACATAATTCTGGGATAATGCTGCTGCTGGCAATGGCAGAAGAAAAAGTTAAATAATTTCAGGTATGCACTGACAGACTTAGAAATGTAGCTACTCAAAGATATCTACTGAAAAGCTAGTGTGAGCAACAATCACCAGTAAGTGAAGAAATTCAGAACTGAAATTATTGCAAGGAAGAAATCATTGGTGTCCAACTCTTAACAATCATAATTGTCAAAAAAGTTCACAATAGGCTTGTGGTGGTGCAGCGGTTAGGGTTGTCGCCTCACAGCAAGAGGTTCTCCAGATCGATTCTCAGCTGGAGCACCTTCTATGTGGAGTCTGCATATCCTCCCTGCGGTCGGGTGATGTTAAAAGACATGATGGTAGGTGATACGTGAATGGGTGTCCCTTCTCTGAAGGTTGGGCATTGGGCTGGCAACTCGGCACCATAAAAATCCACTGCCAGTTATTAGCAGACCAGAGTTCCACTGTGGCGACCCCTAACCCAGAAAAGCTGAAAGATGTGTTTGTGTCAAAAAAGTTTACAATAAATCAAGAAGGTAAATGCTTGGGAAGTTACATAAATCCCATATACGGAGCTATAGTGAAGTGGGAGAGTAGTAATTATTTTACTGGGAATGCTACTCATACTGAAAATTCATATGGTGTTGTGCAGTCTGCAATGCATACCACAACTATCAAATGCAGAATTGCTATCATACCTAAAAGCATATCATCCATGGTGTCAGGCAATGATTTGTTCAGCTTCTAAGAAGCCAAATATCTTACATGTGCAGATTACTTACTACTTCAAGTTTACTGAAATAAACAGACTGACAGACAAGTGCAAGATTAATTAGTGTATTGTAATATCTATGTTCAAGAGACAAGAGTACCTAATCTTGGCATGTCTAACAATGACCTAAACTACAAAAGTCAAAAATTCAAATTTGTGCATGAGTGAGAAGTCACACAAATAATATAGTGATAACCCATGGCTGGGTGTGAGTAATGCTGGATTTACCTACAGTTGTGGTTTGGTCAAAAAAGCCAACTGTGAGTAAATCAGCATTACCTACACCCAGCCATGGGTTATTGCTATTATACAATGATATTATTTAAGAAACAAATTACTTACTTTTCTTAAATAATGTCCTTGTACAACAGAGCTGTGGGTTCTTCCACTCTGATTTTGAATCTTGGGGCTTTTTTGGTGCACTGCAGATGCATATGTGGTTTACATCCCACAATTACACAGTACATCAGAGTTTTGAAATTGAAACAATGGAGAAAGGAAGTTCTCCATTGCTGCTGCTTCTTTTTTTTTTTTTTTTTTTTTTTTTTATAAAGTATGAAATCAGTACACTTGGGAGGTACAAGAGAGATGGGATGGAGAAAATACAAGTAAAATTAGGTACATTTCTTTAATTTTGAATAATGTACCTGATTTTCCTAGTATTTTCTCCATCCCATCTCTCATACATCTGGACTGACCAGATTTCAAATGTTATTCCTTTTTGGTTTTTTTTTTTGCAGTCAAGAAAAGTTAAAAAGTTACAGCATATATTAATAGAAAAAGTCTGGGTGACCTGACTTTTTCCTTTGGTATATTCTCGATTTACAACAGACATGCTGGTTGGGCTGACCAATCAGTGTGCTAATTTTTGAATGTTAATTGCCAGTCATTGTATAATATCCATTTTGCACTGTTCATAGTCTAGTGAAGAAGTAGCAGAATCTACACGGTGAAATAGCTCATGAGAAAGATTAGTGACAGAAATTAAGAGGGTTGTCATCTCCTAAGTGAACTCAATTTGAACATCTTAGTGTCATAAAAAATCTTCAGTATTTGGGTGTCTTGGCAAAGCCTACTATACTGGAGAAGTGGGCTTCTAAGAATAGAGACACTGCTTTAAAGAGACTGTCTGTCACCATGTAAGATGTTAATGAACCCAAGGTTCAAAACTAAATTACCCACTTTGTTTACATTTCTGATCACTAAAAACAAAAACTAAACAATATGCTAGAGAGAAATTAGCAAAGATAAATACCAGCACAATAGAAACTGTAGCAGGCTAGCAAATTTGCATGTTGGAGAAACAGTTGCAGCCTGAAGGTCCATTGTTGTTTGCAGAGAAATAGAAAGTTGTGCAAAAGAGATTGCAGTAATTTATACAACATAAAGACGACAAAGTCAAAGTTCTAGGTAGAAGAACAATCTGAACAGCATCATTCAATCCTGCTGCAAGAAAACAAAAGACTATGAAATATGTCATAGTGACAAGCTACAGACAGAAAACCCTGAGGTGGTGTATGCAACTAAAACTGAGGTGCAAGAAGAAAAGTTTTAAAAAATAAGACTAAATGTCAGTTGTAAATTGTCATGTTAAATTCTCTAGATATGGTGCACCTTTAAAGAAAGTAGACAGAAATATAAATTGTTACAGAGTTAAAAATGATTCTGAGGACTGAAAAATATCAGTCTAACAAAATGCCTGCTTTAATATATTAAAAGGGTTTACTGTTTGGCAAAAGCCCATCATGTGCTGTGTAAAATGTTAAGATTAAACAATGTAATGTAATGCATGTGACTTCACATACGCACATGAATATTGCTTTCAAAAGGATATGGAATACATAGTTTTAATGATAATGAGCTTTTCATGTTATGTAATATACTGTTCTGCTTAAAAGTCTCAGTCTGAATATACACCTTTGTGAGGTCAGTGTGCATCTACAGTGTCTCTGTTGTATTTGCTGGCCTTTCAGACAATATACCAACCACACAGTTTTAGCCACAGGCACTCTGGCAATCTGCTGCTTCCTTATACTGCCATATCTTGATGACGAATCATATTACATAATGCAATAATGACGTCACTGCACATCACACATACACTATTTGCCCAATTGCTGTTTATGTCTAATTTCATTTTGTGGATTCTGTTTGTAGATGCATTTCCAAAGTTCAGAGAAACATAAGTAACATTCAAATACAAGTCACAATTCAAATAATTCTGGTGTCTTTCCTTAAGACACTAAACTAGTAAACCACACTTGAGAAAACAGACATAGCATTTCAGTCCCAGTGACGGCAGTATACTAAGCCATTTGCTGCCCATTGTATGTCTGTTCTGGTATATTGTAAAGCAGGCTTATTCAGAAATTAAGTATGGCAATAACAACTCACATAAAATTCACAACAAAATGTAACATTTAATATAATTTTTTTTATTGCACTTGTTGTCCAGTCACTCTTTCATTCATCCAATTACTAGTTATTCCTACAAGAACTGATAAAACAGCCACCTCTTCAGCTTTTCTGCCCTTTCTGAACCTAGAAGAACAACTAAAAAATATAAACAGATCAAACGGGTGTGAATTCTATGTCCACACTTGGACTTTGGCTTCTCATTTTAATACAGACTGGATGAACGGTGTACTTTACTTCAAAAGAAAAGAGAAGTTACATGAAAATCCCACCTACAAAACCTGGTTGTAAAGATCTCATGGCACCTCTTAGTTGAAGAGTAACAGAATTTTTCTTGCTGTCCTAGCCAGATGCCTTTCATGCTCTGTAACTACCACGTTTGACTGTGACTGAAAAGATCCACTACAGCAGTGGACGTAACAGCTTAGCAAATAGTTTTCTTTTTTGGCAGATAAAGGAAGTGATTGTACCTTTTAGTTATGAACTTTGACATTTTTGCTATATGCTCTCCAAAATGTTGAGGAATATCAAGAATGAATGTATACTGAATTTTTAAATATCAATTGAAGTGGCTATCATGAAACAACCCTACTGGAATCATTTGTTACAGTAAAATCATTAACTAGCATATTAAATATGATGGGTAGCTTGCACAACTCAGAACTCACGCTTTAGCATGTAAAATGCTATCTTCTCTCATTGGTTATCTCACTGAATTAGGGTTGCCACCTTTTCAAGTGGCTAAAATGGGACATTTTTGGTACAAACATATTTTATAGGCTGACACATACCCATGGTCAGTACAAAGGATAGAACTTAACTTTTTTGCCTAAATAAAAGTTTATTCTTGTAGCATTTCAGTTGCTTATTCTGTTTCTTATAACATTTAGGTATTTCAGATACAGAATAACTGTTTTGTGCAACTATTACATAAAATATAGGAAATAATTTTGTCCTAACATCTCAGGACATTTGCCATTTTTACAATTTTTTTCAGGACACAACTGCCCAAAGAGGGACTGTCCCTCGCAAAGTGGGACAGGTGGTAACCCTACACTGAATAGCAATGGAGAGGTACTTCACATAAACATTTACTGCATAAAGCAGCATTCCTCCTGGATCAAGCTCACCTTAATGGTAGCTAATCCTCCCATCATCATATATGCTCATCAGTGACATTTACATAAGTAATCCTGCTAAAATATATATAATATCAGAAACAAGCTTCACACATACATACCTGCACAGACACACTTGGTGCTGATGTATAATAAACTCAAGATGGCATACATATGGAGAAAGAGGAAACACCAGTAATATACAATGTTACTCCTTACCCTCTGTAGTTATATGACCTCAGTCAGAACAAATTACTCAAAATAAATTATACAAATAGAAAATCCTTCCCAACAATTTAAGTACCATGGGCACATCCACTAAACTGCTTCACAATGAGTACAACATATTGAAACTGCATCCAGCGAATAAAGCTATGACAAAACAGACTGTAACCATTTTGGTTATTAAGTGTTCTATAAATAAATGACAGCAGCTTAAGTTGTATATCACATGTGGAGCATGCCCTGTCTCCAAATGATAAACAATACAGGTTATTTCAAATGTAATCCTATGCATCATTCCTATAACTTATCTATCCTGCAAATGAAAAGACAGGGAAGAGAACCTCACTGACATTTTCATCCTTCACTGTCTACATCCCCCACTCAAGCTTTATTCTACATTTCTCATCTGGACAAAATGGCCTTGATAGAGGGATGAATAATTAAAATACATAGTATGCCTACCCCTAACTTCATGACCTATCCCAGGTATGATATCCCACTGCTTCTTTCCCTGTCAAACCACAACCTCAAAAGCCCCCAGAACTTAGAGTAAAACCAGTCCCATTTAGATAGCTTCTAGTTAACACCTATTACTCATCACCCTGTACAACTACACTTCTCCCTGTTATTACATATAGTGCCTGTTCTAGGATAATCACACAGCTAGTCCAACCTATAGCATTGTTTTTTAGTTAGTGTGATGTTGTCCAGATTTCCTTCTGTAGTGAGCCTTCCCTTTCATCCATAACTTCTCCTTTTCTGCTTAGCTCCACAATGCCTGAGACATTCTACTGGGATTGCTTCAATGGCACTGCTCTTACCACTCTAACTTGTTACCCTTACCTGTCACTACTAACAACTCTCTGTAACTTCCCCCAAATCCTTTCCATCCTTAAGTACCACCAGCTGTAATGAACTTGGCAAGAAAGACATTGATAACACACACCTTCTAATCACCTTCTTGTAGGGCAACATTATTTTAGGACAAATGTAGATGATACCCATGCTTCCTATATCTGGCTCCTTCTACTTCAAAGACACATGCAAATCAATCTTCCTTAAATTCTTTTGATGCTGCATCATAATATCATCCTCTGTTTTTATTTCATGCTTCTTTCATCTTGCTTTTCCACCCACCATTTCCTGGTGTATGACTCCTACTCATCACTTTCACTTTCCCTCCCCACCTAACCTTCTAGTTCATATGTGTCCTCTGTTAATAGATTCATTCCAGTAAACCTGTAATTTTTTACAAATAAAATCTAATGATATTTTGTTCTTTCTTATAATCTTGAATGTTACATAAAGATCCTTTTTTGTATTTGTGTCATTTAACTCAATAAAAAGAAGAGCGATGCAAGCTAGATCTGGAAGAGTTTATGATTTGCTTGTCTACAACTGGAATTTATGGTTCAGAGTTGACAGAATAATGGACAGACTACTCTAAAATATTTGCCATAAGATGGTAAGTAATGAAGAAAACAGTGCTCTGTGTTTCATTATAGACAAGGTTGTACTCTTGCAGTATCTTCTAGGAGGAAATATTTTAATCACTGTTTTGTGGAACTGATTAGCTGCCCAGTGTAATACACATTCACATTCATGTTATAACAGGCATGCATTTTCACTTTCTTGATTGGTGCCCTGTTTAGTAAATCTCCTGCATTGTTTCTACAATGCAGTGTGACAATCTGGGACTACAGCTTCACAATTCACACTATTCACCAGCAAATATATGCAAGCAGGTTAACCTTAAAATCATACATACTGCTCCCTTGGGTTATGACCAAATCAGACACACCCAAATAAGCTTTACAAAGAGCAGCTGAAGAACAGAGTTATAAATGGCTTCCTAGAATTTCAGCCACCTTGCCCTCAGCCCAATGCATTCCAGTGTTATTTTACTAAAAGTAATTGAAAATTTGCCAAGATTATTGTGTGTGTGTGTGTGTGTGTGTGTGTGTGTGTGTGTGTGTGTGTGTGTGTGTGTGTGTGTGTGTGTGTGTGTGTGTGTGTGTGTGTGTGTGTGTGTGTGTGTGTGTGTGTGTGTGTGTATGTGTGTATGTATGTATGCCCACACATGCACACACACAAGGTGCTTCCCAGAAAGAGCTAGTACCCCTTTTTCTATCTATATAAGATGCTGCCATCAGCAAGACAAATCTACCATACCAACAATTCAGTTACTGTCCATTCTTAAAATAATGCAAACATAATAAGTTTTTTGGTAGCTATGGCTAAAGCAGTCAGTCTTCAAAAAACAGAAGCCAGTAGTTAATAAGTCACCCAACCTGCACATATATCTTTTTACTAATAAATTCATCTCTAGCTACAATCTTTGCAATGCTGAAATTATTTAAAATAATTAAATTTAGACAATTCACTAATCTGGATGTAGATATACAGAATAAAACTTTGAGCATACAGATGGCAGTTATAAAAACATTGGCTATCAACTATTTGATCCTGATACTACAATGAGGCAAGGGTTTCCCACAATCTGCCTACCTCTGCTTTTCAAAAGTATTTAATAGTTTTAGAAAACTTGTAAGACATGACCTCTCAGTTGAAAAACGATACTTCAGTTTCATAAATAATGCAAGCACTAACCAAACTCTGAAAATAATGCCCTTTAAAATTAGAAAAGTTCAAGTACTGGAAAGGCATCCAAATAGTTGTTCTAGAACAAATTATTATTGGCAGGTATTTGGTCAGCACTAACTTTTCTGGCAAATTTAACCTTTGCAGATAGTAAAGTATTTTAGTTTACACATTTTCTTTGGGATTGGCATTTAAATGTAAGCATCCTGTTACAGCATCACTTAACAATATAGAAAGTTTTAACCCAAATAAGATAACACTGTTTTAGAGAGGAATAAGCTATTTAAGTAAATGTAAGGAACAGTCTCACTTTCCAAAATTTTCTGCATTAAAAATATATTTTTGCATGTTTTGTACAGTTCCACATATCCAGTGTGCTAAAGCTAGAGTCCCAACACAGATTCCAACATGGTATTATTTTTCTTTTTTCAGCGCATGTAACTTTCTAGTAATACGGTGTTAGATATTTTTGGTGACCCCACCTGAAGCATTACATATCACTTATGCTTCACAATGTCAGAAGGGAGTGCTTTTTGTACTAGAAAATGTAAAAAAAAAAAAAATTCATTAGCCAATTAAGATTCTCAATGGATATCTTAACTTACACTGAGAGTTCATTGCAACGGAAGTGTGTCTTTGCATGGCACTAAATGCATGTATCAAACATGTATTTTAAGCATGCCCTTCTGATAGTGAGTACTATGGACAAACCACTGCACATTTGTCTCACCATCACCTAATTTCCATCTGCTTAAGGTGAATTAGCATAATATATAAACTAATATGAGAACTGTACTGATAGCAAGATTGTATCCCAGTTTTTCAAAATGTATTCAGCTGCATATGTACTAAACATGGATGTGCATACACTGTGTCCACCTTCTTTGCCAATTCCCTTCCTGGACAAAGATGCAGAGGAGAGGTTTGCAACCTTCTTGAGTCACCTTTGTCATTAAATCCATCTTTGCAGTACTAATTTCAGCTTTCATCTTCGAGTAACAAACTTAGTAGAATACATGCAGTATATACCTCACCAACATACATCCTCACACAGTCTCTCTCTTTCTCTGTCTCACACATACACACACACACACACACACACACACACACACACACACACACACACACACACACACACACACACACACACATGCATATGCATGTATCTTCCATTATGCTGCACTGAGGATATCACTTACAGTTAAATGAGTCTGTTGTAATTTATATCAGCATAAAATACTGTGTTCAGTCGTGATATGTTTGAAAGGACAGTGATAAAATAATATGGAAGTTGTACTTCCTAGTTTAATGACACACAAATATATTCACAAGTATATGCAACAGAGAATACTAATAATAGCTCAAGATGGCCCATTGTCAGCAAATGCCAGCATTTAAAAATGGCTTTGTGTGAAATGACTGTGTACAGTTTCCTTTTTCATCTTGCATATCCATCACTGCAGTTCTAACAGAAGGACTAAACAGAAACTTAAAATATTCAAAATGATAACAGATAACTATAAGTACAAAAAAAGTAGTCCATTTGAAGCATAATAATACATTGGGGTGTTGACAGCATTGGTCAATACAGATACAACTCTGGACCTCAAGACACTCTAGGTAGTCTTCTATTGACTAATACACCTAAAAATTTGAGCGGTTACTAATTGTTTATGTTTGTGTGGCATTTTAACCTAACTAATGATAGTTTATTCTTCCATTCATGATATACATGAGAAATAGTAGAAATATTTAATCAAACTCTATGTGATTGGCCAAAACTAAGCATATTATTATTTAACCACAACATTCTGCACTGGTTCAAATTTTTCTTGTCCAGCTACAACATGTGAATTTTAAATAATTAACTTCACAATCTAACCCTCTACAGAAAGGTGTCTCTCAAGAATCGTCTTCTCTTTATCTGTATTAACAAACTCCCTGATCATCCACTCCAGTCTCCACTTTTTCTTTGCTCTGGTAACATATTCTTATTCCACTCCAACCACTCTTTCTGTTCCCTTGAACATGAACTTCAGGCTGACTGGCATAATATTATTCACTGGATCAGTTACAAACAGATTAATGTTAAACCCCTTCAAAATAAAAGCAATGCTTTTTAGAACTAAGCAATGATCACCTCTATCTCTAAAAGGCACTTTTGCATGTCAGAATTGCAAACAGTGTAGGTTTGTAACTAATTCTTCATTTGTCACTCTCAGTCATTCTAACACTACTTTTTGGGCTAAAGATTATTACAATTGTAATAGTGAACATGTAGTATAAATTGCTACATGTATGTCTTGTGAAAGTTATTACATTAGAAAAATGATAAGAAATTTAAAACGCTGAATTTATGAACATAATTTAGCGATAAAAAAGAAAGATAAAACCAATTCCATAGCAAGACATGCACTATCATGTACTGATTTCAAAAAGTTTGTATTTTTTGTGTTAGAGAGATTGGAAAAAGTGCCCTTTAATGGAGATGTAAATAACACATTAGAGTCTAAGGAAGCTTTTTGGCAGCTATACCTAGGTGCAGATAATGCACCTGATTTAAACAAAACTATAAATTTAAAATGTTTTTTAAAATACAAATGACAATATTAGTCAAACATTTAACAGAAAAGTAATTTACATACATATTTTTATTACTATTTATTTGTATGTATGGTATTTTTTAATAGCTAACAGATACATTTATTATTTATTTGTATTTACATGTATTTTTTATTTGCAGCTGAATGGTTACTATGTCATTTCCTGTATTTAATTGATAAATTGATAGTTAGTAATATAAAAGGAAGCTTGGGTAGGGCAATCTTATTTCTGAAGAAGTTCACAAATAAAAAGTGGATGAAAGCGCTAAGTTACTGTCTGATTGTGGTAATTTTATAGTTGAACAGGACTGGTTTATTTCTCTTTTTGAATTTACAGTGTTCTTTCTTTTACAGATGCAAGCAGTTGTGGCTGGAGGGAAGTGGAGTTGGAAGGGGATGGATTTGTCGAAGTGGCTGTTCTTGCTGTTCTGATTACACTGGTCACAGGAGATGTTTTGGTCATCAGAGTGGTGTACAATATGGTTGTAGAGGGCAGTTAGAATGAGAAAAGCCTTGAAGGAAACTAAGGTAAAAGGTAATGAATTTTGTTGCAGTGGTTGTTCTGGTGTGGTGCATATTCCTTTATTCGGGTTCATTGAGGCACAGTTGAATTTACACTGGTTTGGGATAGTGGGGCTTTGGGCATTGTTGGTATGCGGGTGTTTTAGGGGATAGTTCAGGATTTGGGTACCGTATTTATGAGGTAGGAATAAGAAAGGCACGGTTTGTTGTGTTTCTTTGCAGATGGGGGCTGGTCTTTATGATCTAGCTGGAGTTTAGAAAATGCGTACACCGAATGATGTTTGGCCTTAGGATGGAAACTTCGGTGAAGAGGGGGAACAGCCTGGTCAGGCTGGTGGGTGGAGAAGAGGGGCAGGTTTGCCCTCTTCTGTTTCCCCTCTGGTGATGGATGTGCAATTCAATAAGTTTGGAAGGAAAGTGAGTAGTTGCTCTGGTGGACAAGTTAATAAGCAAGATGAGCTGCTGATATGGATGGTGGTGTAATTCAATAAAGTGAAGGTGAGAAGGAATGCTGCCTCGTTAGTGCAAGGATACGTGAGCAAGTGGGGGACGCTTCTTATACAAGGGTGAGTGGTACGCTGCTCTTATGGTTATTTTATGTCTTTCATAGATCTTATTATCACCTGTCATGTTTTGTTTGAAATTTATAACTATTGGTTAAGAATCATGCTTATGGAAGTTTAATAAAGGTCGTCAAATGTCATTCGGTGTTGTGTGTTTATTGAAGTATAACAGGACAACAAAAATGTGTCATTTTTTTCTGTTTTAATATATGGAGATATGTGGACAAACTGCTGGCAATAATCCAAGTCTATAACGAAAGCTATCTCAGAGCCATCAAAAATGAAGCCCAATTAATGCAACTTCATATTCCTTATGTTTGGAAAATACTGTATGGTAGTTGTAAATGCACATTGAAAAAACTCTAAATTTAAGGTGGAGGTAAAGTAAAAGGCAAGTCACAAAATAAGAGGATTTTAGGTAAGGGATACAAATCAAAATTTACAGATGAAATAGTTATTTCTGAATGTATAGCTAAACCTGTACTAGTGTATAAGTTAAAAGATTATAGTGATGATGAAATAAGAGGTATCTTTTATGAGCAAGAACTTGCAAAAACTGAGAATTCATTCCAACAGATCTAAAAAGTTGTAAAAAAAATAAGTTCTCAGAAAATAAAAGTAACAATAAAATGGCTTTAGTGAAATAATTTGGTTGCCCCTCAAAGTGTAGCAGATATGTAGAGTTTAAGCTGCTAAAACTGCAAAAGTATAAGAAGATGTGGTAACAGCTGAGTATGTGGCATGGGCAAGGAAACAACAGATGAGAATGGATTTTATATCCTGCTACCCAACAATGCAGCTTTACAAATGTTTCCTAAAATACAGTTTCTTAATATAATGTACAATGAACAATACCAGTAGATTTATCAAGGCATTGGGAAGCTGGCTTGTCAGAAATACAGTATCCAAGAATGTGGGATAATATTAAACGTAAAGATAACATGCTTTCTGCTAGTGAGATAGGTAAGCCAGTATTTAAGTTGCAAATATCTTGAGGTTATTGTACTGGTGTTAATGATGTGGTTACTGTCATAAATAAGGTTCTGCAGCATACATGCCTAACCCTCTCTATAGATTATGATGACCAGAGAGAAAACTAAAATGTCATAATGGTACAGGTCATGTATTTACTATAAACTGTAATCTACTGCATATTCTGTATTTGCCCTCAGGGGTACCACAATGTTATCCTATCAGCAGGGTATACTATGTAGTCATTAATGGTGTTTCTACACTATGTATGTAAATGCAGATATCATTGAGCACCAGAGATAGAGATATGCATGTGCAGTTGCTTTGGTGTATGTTAAAAATAATGTGATCGTAACTATGTGCTGTGATAAGACAGGTTATATACCAATCACAAGACAGCAATTTGACATGATAACAGGAGTGGTAAAGAATAATGAAACCTGAAACGTGTTATTTCGGTTCAGTAAGGTGATTATGAAGCTATTTGTGGCCTGATAGGGTGTCTTTTTAAAAAGAGTTGAAATGTTGGAATGCTTTTTTCAAGACCTTAACCTATATACAACCTACTATCAAGCACAAGCTGGACATGGTCTACCAGGGTTTGTGTGAACTGTAAGACTTCACCTTTGGTACAGAGAGGGTTTCAAACCGCAAAGTTGCACATTAAAGTGTCTGCTAAAATGTTGTTAGAGATGTGTTTGATAATGTTGTGAGTTCTGTTACAAAACTATTGGCATTACCGCCTCAGCAGCAATAAGGGTATGGATTAGTAGTTTACAAAATACCTGATAGGAGGAGACAGGGATCAAGCCCCTCAGGGGTTAGAGATATCCTTATTAATAATCCGGTTAGGAAATGGAAATCTACAGGAAAAAAAGCACCATAAATGTTAGAAGTAATGTGACTTGTTTTATTCACTGCTAAACTTCATGTTACAAGAATATGCTAGGTCCAGATGAGGTCTTTTCTGTATACCGCTAGCTCAAACAAGTATAAAAAAATGTATTTGTTCAAATACCCCCTTTGAAAGTTATAAGTGATAATGCATGCCAAGAATTTGATATTGACAGAATGAAGATTTCATTGATCTAAGTCGTGCTACTCTGTACCTGCCATTCAAGTTCACTAAAACAGATGGGAGTGGCACAGAAGATGGTTCTAGAGTAAGCTTAATAAGTTTTCTTGCATCTAGTATTTTTTATCAGGTGGATGTGGTAGTGGGGGACTGACTCATAAGTCAGAGTAATAACTTATCCCTACATAGCAATTATTGAATTACTGCTTAAGTATAGTGGTGACATGCTCACTACAGAATTTAAGCAGGATTATTTTATATGGACACACCAAGTTAGCATGGAAATACTTTACTCAATGATCTGAATGATGTCTTTTAAAAACATGCAACTTTCATGACCAACAGCACCACTGTAGAACTATTAGGTCAACTCATGCAAATTTGTTATTTCAGGAAAATTTTTCTGAATAACATGGATGTTAAAATTAAACTGGTTTGTTTGTTTGTGTCTTTCGACTTTTCCCGGTTAAGGGTTGCCACAGCGGAACTCCGGTCCACTAATGATTGGCAGTAGAGTTTTACATGCTGGCTTGCCGGGCCTAACGCTCAACCTTCAACAAAGGAACGCCCGTTCACGCATGTCACCACACAGAAGACGGTCTAACTGAGAATCGAACAGGCAACGTCTGTGAGGCGACAACGCTACCGCAGCAGTACCCACCACAGTTAAAATTAAACTGGTATGTAACAAAAAATAATTTGTTTACTAAGAGGTGATTCTGCTGAAGTATTTAAACTGTATATTATGGCTACAGCTATCTATATGTAAAAAAAAGTGAAAACGACATTGACTGTGTGCATTGGGTACACTCAGGCTTTAGCAACTGCCACTGTCAAATACTTGCTCAATTGTGTTATTTTAAAAATCTATTATATTGTAGGTAAGTCCAAAATTTGTAATCAAGACATCTGCACCTTGGCCAGTTGCCTAAATTAATCATGATCGGTTATGTAGATGATCAGAGATTCAGCAGTAAGTGCGATAAAAACCCTTTCAGTTTTAAGCACTTTGACTTTAATTTTATAGCCCTTTATGTCACTGGTGAAAAAGGTTCCTGTTAAACCCCAGCAGCCTCATTTTGCACACAGCAATGCAGCCAGAGACTACAGTTTAGTTCACACAAGTGGAAGGTACACAATAGACAGTCCTCTACTGAATGATGTATTGGGTTCTATCAGGGGTACACATTATTTACCTTTGATCTTAGTCCTGACCAGAGTTGCTATGATCATTATTCCCCTAGTACAATCTGGTAACCTAAGACCTGCAATACATTTTGTAAGCCCCTCTCATCTACCGTGAATATGCAGGTGTATTCCACATTTGATAATATGATAGAAAATAACCAAAGACAAAATGTTGTGTTTGACTTTAATTGACAATGACACACTGCAGTTTTCTTCCTTTTTTCAGAATGATCCATTAGTCCTAGATAGCTTTTTTGGGAGTGTATGCCAGTGGCCAGCTCCACACATTAAAAACATGTAAGGGTACCTGCATCACTTATAGTGAATATGCAGCCAAAATGTATGCCTGGTGAACACTGGTTAGCTTCTGGGGAGTTTTTGAAATTATATGGTTTTACACCACTTTTCAAAGAAAAAATTTTTTCTGGTGGAAAGTGAAAGAAATTGTTTTAGTCCTAACCAGGTTCAAATCATAAGTTCTGCTACATGTGGCCACCACTGTTTTTTTTTTTTCCAACATCAGCACTGCAGAGGCATCTCATCTGATTTTTTTGAACTTCTGTACTTTTCAATTATCACACAATGATCAAATTATACTTGATTGTGTGAAACACCATGAGACTGCTAGTAGAAAAATCATCTTTTTATAAAGATCTTGTGTGTAGTGTCATATGTCAATTATAAACGACATTATAATTATTTGCGGAGTGGCCCTGTAATGCAATTAAGTAGATAAATAATTATGTGTGGCATATCTCGTTATTTTCTGTGTGTGTGTGTGTGTGTGTGTGTGTGTGTGTGTGTGTGTGTGTGTGTGTGTGTGTGTGTGTGTGTGTGTGTGTGTGTGTTTGTGCATGGTACATCTGAGTACAGAAATTGCAGATTTGGTATTTTTAAACAAATGTATTGTATGTTCTGTGCCAAAAAAGTTGATGGGTACAAAATTACAAAAGTACAAAATGTTGAAAGTGAAATTTACCCTTTCCCCACTGTTGTGCAATATTGGAGTTGATATATATAATTAGCAGGGGGTGTGGGGTACAGCCCACCACATGACTGGTGCAGAGTGATTTCCCCCCCTGCATTACTTACGTTTCGACATTTTGTATTTCAACATTCTGGCTTTTCAAACAAACGTAGTAAAACCGGTATGTTACACCGTGAGGGATTACATAATTTAATTAGCTTTTAAACTGAACTTTTAAATCCACATAGCTTGAAAATGCATTGACTAATTTTCCTGCTTTAATCAATACAGATCTGCACAGCAGTTGATGCAGAAGAACATTCTAATGATAATGTTAATAATGAAACTGCTTCAGATGTGTCATTACGTAAATGACACCAAAACATCTTGTGGCTTATATAGCTTTTGAATCTGTAACAGTGGTTTAAAATACATGGTAAAATGTTTTCTTTGCTCTTATTGGCATCGCAGATTATGTTAATTGACAAGAAAGTCACAGAGCTGTTAATGACTTGATATATATTAAACTGAAAAAAAATGAAAAGATGGACACTTACTAGATTTTAAAGGGAAAGATTTCTGTACAGAAAACGCTAGCACTGTATGATTAGCCAATGCAGTACAATGAAACGGTAGTAATTGTTAACTCTAAGTAAATATTCCTGGTTTGATTCTTTTTAAGAAACTGTAAGAAAATAAAAGAATTAACAAAATTTGCATTATTTTTGGGGGGCATGCTGGGGAACATCTGCAGATGAGGATGTAACTAACAAGCGCTAACTTGCCAACAGATATATATATTTTTTTGCTCCAAAACTGCTTTTGTGTAAAGTATCTCACCTTGCTTGTGGACTGCACTTTATTGAGGCTGTGTCACTTGGGAAAAGAAGATCATTTCAGCTCTGAGAGCAGTTTAGCACCCATCAGACTGACATGGCAGGCAATTTGAAAGGAAAAATTATGTTGATCGGTGGTGCAGCGATGCCAGGCACAGAGAATCTATATGACTCCCTTACCTATTTGAATGCTCTATTAGAAGATGTTAAGAAAGATATTCAGACAATAAAAAACAGTGGAAGAAACCAATGAGTGAAATATCCAACCTGAATGTCCAGATGGAGGGGCAGCACCATTATCTAATAGAGAAGCAAGCAGTGCTGTCGCAACATAGAAGACAACTCGATGATCTAACAATCTGGATCTATTGGCTAGAGGCAAAAATTAATGATCTAGTAAATAGATCCCATCTAAATAACTTAAGGTTAGTCAGTCTGCAGGAAGGAGTGGAAGGTGATAATCCAGTTCTCTTTAGTTCAAAGATATATATATATATATATATATATATATATATATATATATATATATATATATATAGCCGTGCAACCCAGCCCAATTGCATCCCCTGGTAATATGTGTACCTTAATTGGGGGGGGGGGGTATGTTAGGAGGTTGATAAAAAGTTATATGAGGAATCTGTTAGTTAGAGAATGTTTATTGTTAGCCTCTGTCTATAAGAGACATGGGAGCCAGTCTGGGGATAAATTTGCAATTTTCCATCCAGTGATCAAGATTATATTTGAATAGATTTAGAGATAGACACTGCTTCACATGGATGGGGAAATTATTCCAGAGCATGGGGATCCTTTGAACCACATGTCTGTTTCACCAGCATGTTCTATTTATGTTGCAATCAAAGTTCAGATCTCTGGATCTATTGATTCTGGTGCTACTCATTTTGCAGATATGCAAACACTGTATCATAACTGCATCTAAGGATGTTTTAAATGCCAAGCACAGATCACCACTGAACAATCTGTAGGAGAATGAGTATAGAGACAGGGCTCTAGGGAAATTTGTGTAGGACAGTGTGTTAACACTGTGGATTCTCGTAATGAGAAACCTTTGTGGGCATTCTAACTGTTGCATATGCCTAGTCAGGTACATGCCAAGGGAGGCATTGCACTCAATGGGTGTGATTAGGGACAAGTAGAGTGGCACTATAACTTCCTTGGACCTGGATCTCATACCCTTACCTATAAGTTGGGTGACATAGAATGATTTTCTTACTACCGTGGCTGTGTGTTGGTCAAAGGCCAGACTACTGTCTACAAATGTTCCCAGATCTCAACATACCAGGTCAACTCTTAGGGATATCTTATAAAATGGAGTAATTTGCCAGGGTAGACGTCTTCCGAAAAGGCACTACAATGCACTTCTTTGCATTGAGTTTTAATCTATGGCTTTGGCACTAGTTATTTGTCTGTGTTAGACAGTCTTGAGGAGTTAGTGTTGCAGGAAGTATTTATGATGGCTCCCAATATGCAGTCATCTGTGACCTTGGTGAGCCAGAGGCCTTTGACATTAGTCTTGATGCCCAAGAAGTAGATGCCAAACAGGAGTGTGCCCAGCACAGAGCCCACTGGTACTCATTGTTTCATAGGATGATAGTAGGCTATTGGCCTGGAGGCCCTTATAAACCTTGCCAAGAATTTCAATCATGTTCCCACAAAATCAGAACCGGTTTCCCTTGTCCAGCAGGGACACAGATGTCATCCCAGGGTGAATTTTCCATTTCCCATCCAGGTGTCCGGGTTCTTCTTAAAAAGTGCTAGTGAGGTACTTTGCTTGACGTGGAGAGGGAGTCTATTCCACAGATGGGAGAGTCTTTGGGACTCAAATCTATCCCACCAATGAGTTCTATTAATGTCACAGACCAGGTTGAGGCCTTGCATATGGGTTGTGTAAGTGCAGTTTGACTTACAGATATGCATCAACTGCATCAAGGCTTGGTCTGAGATGGCCTTGTATGCCAGACACAGGTCACCTCTGAGCAGTCTGTATGAGACTGAGTAGAGAGGCAGGGCTTTTAGCCTATCTGTATAGAATGGGTGTTTGAGACCCTGGATTTTCCTGGTCAGGAACCTCTGTGGTCTCACCAGCTGCTGCATGTGCTTGGCAAGGTACATGCCGAAGGGGGCACTGTAATTGATAATGGGTCTGATAAAGCAGGAGTACATGGATGTTATGACCTTCTTGTTCCTGGATGAAATACCCTTACTTATAAGGTGGGCCATGTAGAAAGCATTCTGTACAGTGGAGGCAACATGGTGGTCAAAAGTCAGGTTGCTATCAACCTGGGTGCCCAAATCCCTCAACTGATTGCATGCTTAGTGCTTTGTTATTAATGTGAAAATTAGTGGGAATGCCATTTTCCCCAAAGGGGATAATGATGCATTGCTTGGGATTCAGTTTGAGGCTATGCTTATGGCACCAGTCATTAGTTTGGGTAAGGCCCTCTTGGAGGATGTTCAAATCACTAGGGGAATTTAAGACTGTGTCCAGCTTGCAGTCATCTGCAAACTTGGTCAGCCATAGACTACTGGATTTGGCTTGCACCTCAGAAAAGTATATCCCAAACAGTAGAGGCCCCAAGACTGATCCTTGGGGTACGCCTCTCGTTAAAGGTCTACTACTAGAGTTGGCTTCCCCTGTTTTGACTGAGTGGGTTCTATCAGTGAGCCAGTTGTCTACCCATCTGGTAACATATGGGTTGATGCGTAGCTGGGAGAGTTTATCTATTATGCCAAGTGGGGAATAGTGTTGAAGGCTTTGGCTAGGTCAAGGTAGGAGGTGTGCACCATCTTCCACTAGTCCATGGCATTGGAGAAGTCGAACAAGTTTAACAGGCATGATCTTCATTTGAAAAAAACAAACTGTGTGAGGTCAAGTGTTTGGAGGTTGCCAATGTTCTTGTTTATAAGGTCTATGATAATGTGTTCCATGGCCTTGCAGATTAGGCTAGGTAGGCTGATGGGCCTATAATTGCCTGGGCCAGTGGACACTCCACCTTTATGTAGAGGAATGACAGTGGCTGTCCTCCATTTGGCTGGAACAAAGCCGTTGCTCAGGCTTTGGTTGAATAGGGTGTCTAATGGTGCTGAGAGCTCATACCTGAGTTCATGTAGGATGCAGCCAGGGATGCTATCAGGTCCCATGCAAGCTGTATTTTTTTACTTTGAGAGGACATTAATAACCTGCTCCCTGGTGATGAGGGGAGGGGGGGCAGGTGCTGGGGATGTCCTGGTTTAGTGATGGGGGGACAGGGGGGTGAGGTTTTCACTGAAACTGTCTGCCAGCAGATTGGCTATATCTATGGCATTTGTGTATGTGGTGTTCAGGGTAGATTTGGGTGTTACTTTTGAGATTGCAGACGTATGTGAAGAAGGCCTTATGATTGTCCTTAGTGGATGTGGCCAATTTGGACTTGAAATAAGCCTTAGAGGATTTCACCAGTGACCTTATTTGCTTGATCAGACAAAGGAGATATTGCTTCCAACTTGGCACCTGCTCCTTCTTGGTCCTGGGCAGCAATTATTTCCTTTTATTATAGGATTTATTTATTTCTGCTGCCCACCAGACAGGTTTACTCTTCCTTGAGAAAGATGATTTGATCCAGTCAGGTATTGCTGAGTCCATGCAGCTACATAGGTGCTCATATAGTTTTTTGGTGTAGGCTTGGACATTAGTGCTAGTGGCTGTGAAGCTGTTTATACCTGCTCTGCTCTCGGGAGATTATAGTCAGCTTTGGAAAAGTATTTTTGTTTGACCCTGGCAAGGGGTGTGTCAGGGGAGATGGTGACTTTGAAAGTGATCACTTTATGGTCAGATCTTACCATGGAGGATGACACTGTAGGGGTGCTGCAGTGGCTACTCATGTTGGTTAGTACCAGGTTCAGGATATTTTGACCTTTCATGGGGGTGCCGACTAGCTGATCCAATGCACTGGCATTCATGAAGTCAAGGAATCTGTGGGCATTCATGTTTGGGTTAGAATAGGTCTTCCACTCTATGGTTGGGTAGTTAAAGTCATCCAGAATCAGGGTAGAAGATTGAATCTTGATAGGTTCAAGTAAGTCCAGACAGCTGGAGTAGGTGTCCTGAGTCATGGTTGGGGGTCTGTAGCTAGCTATGATTTGAATAGGTGTTTTGTCAACAGTTAACTGCACTTGGAGTTTTTCCTGTGCATCATAATGTTTGACCAGCCTGGAGGTATGTATGTCTTTGAGAAATATTGAAACTCTGCCTCCTTTGGCTTTGTTTGGCCCTCTGTTTGAGGTCTGAAAATATGGTATGATGAGTAACCTGGTAAGGCTTGTGTGCTTTCTGCGGCTTTGAACCAAGTTTCAGTGACTGCACAAATGTCAGCATCCTCCAGGGTGAGGAATGCTTGCAATGAGTGCAGTTTCATGCTAAGACTCCTAGCTTTTAGCAGCATGACTTTTACATTTCATTTAGAAGAATTTTCATGTTGGCAATTTTGTCCTCATGACTTTGCCTAAAATAAGCACTATGGGAGAGGCAAGAGACTTTGCCAGAAGCCTGCAGCCCAAAGCCCAGGGGAGACAGATGAAGGCCATCTCTGGCAAAGCATCATGATCTGTCAATCATGTTCTCCCAGACTGTCAGGTGCTGGATCTCCTTGGAAAGACCCCAGAAACTAAGCCAGTTGTTAAAGCCAGTCATTTTCTGGTTGTATTCTGACATCTTTCCGGGTGACAGTAGGATGCTGCTTAAGGCTACAGACATACCTGCCCTATGACACATATTCAGTGAACTCAATCATGTCTATCTTCATATAGCCCAGAGAAGTATGTCTCAAATCATTCACACCAACATGGACTATGACAGAGTCATAACAGTACCTGTTAAGAGACTTGACTGCATGTGTGGTACAGTGGATTCTAACACCTGAAAAACAACTTACTGTGACTTTCTCTTTGTCTAGCCTGATAAGGGGCACATCTGTGTGTCTCATGATATGACTAGTATGTTGGGTTTGTGAATGGGCCTTAGAGGCTGTGAGACACAGACGTGTACTATGTGTGCTGCTTGGTGCTGTGGATTTTGATGTGCATGCATGTTTTTGCATCAGAGGTCTGTTTTATTTAGGTATGTTTTTGTTGAAAACCTCCACATATGTAGGAGTGTGTTGTACAGGTGTAGGTGGTGGTAAAGGTGTGGTGGTTGTAGGACTTGTGCAGACAACCTTCTCAGTGCCAGCTATACTGGCTTGTGATTGAGACAGCAAGGATTTTAGGTTCTTAATGTAATTGGATCTCTCACATATTGTGTTCCTAGGTGGTAATAGTAGACGGTTATCTGTGTAAATGAGGCAGTTGCTACACTGTTTCAGGATGCCATATAAACAGACTAGCAGGAGAAACCATAGGAAATTGTTTGTCTGTAGTTGTCAGAATCTGTGGAAGAGAGGTCAAGGAAAATAAAGTGGGTACTATCTAAGTAAGTGAGTAAGTCTGGATAAAATCAATACAGTAGCTGCAAGGCAGGACCTCACTTACACAGGAGTGCTGTTTAGGGAAAAAATATAGCTGAGATACCTTGCAAAGGGTTACAACAGCACAGCGGTGGTGCATGACACTCAAGCAAGTGCAAACCTGTGCAAACTCAGGGTTTAAATACCACAAAAATGAAAGCAAAATAGAAACACTGGAATTGACCAATCAACCCTTGTCCGTGAGCTCTTAGCTAAACAACCTATGCCAGATCAGTTCCAACCAGTTCACTTACTCCCACTAAGTGCAGGCAGGCCCCAGCCAACACAAGATGGTGTAGCAGGAAACACAGGGATCACACAAATAAATCTGGATGCAGCAAAATATGTAATCAGACTATGCTAAAATATTTAAACTCTGTTTAGGTTGATTTAACACAGGAGAACAGATGTACACTTGAAAATAACAGCAGCAAACAAGAACAAACTGATTTAAACAAATTAACCACTTAACCAATAAAAAAGCTCAAAACTGAGGCCTGTTCCAGCAACCTTCAATCAGATGCGTTCTAACTGCACTGTCCTGCCACTAGGGTGCAGGGGAACCCTCTCCAACAAAAGATGGCCTAGTTTAGTGCTCAAGTTATATAAACACAGCTAGATTCAGCAGGTCTGAATCTAGTCTATGCTACAGCAAACAAAGTGCACCAATTGCAGAAAAAAAACTGCTCAAATAAGCACGCACAATAAGTCATCAACCAGCAATTCCCAGCTCAGAAGGACAGGATCTACCCTCTCCTCCCACAAGAGTGTAGACCACAAACCTTCTTAATGTAAAATAACTAGCCTGAAGCCCAAGTGCTTAAACTAGAACAAAGTCACTTTTAGAATAACAGACATGCTAAGTCTTCAACCAACAATTCCCAGCTTAGAAGGATGTAAGCTACCTCTGTTGCCACAAGAGTGTAGACACAAACCTTCCTAATGTAAAACAACTGCCCTGAAGCCCAAGTGCTTCAACCAAAAGGCTTAGAATAACAATTCCAATTTAATCAGGCTACTAACAACAAGCAGTAATAAATGCAGCAGAAAAAATGCGATTGAAGAAGAAACAGCAAAAGCAAAATAATGTAATAAAGTTGGAAGAAACACAAATACAGTAAAAACATCTGAATAAAGTGCATTTCTTTAGGTTAAGTGGGAAGGGAGGAAACAAGATAATTCATGGTAGACTAAGAGAGTGGGCCTTCTCAAATGATCTCTCTGTATTCAGTAGAATGAGCTGATGAGATGGGTCTGGGAGAACTGTCAAAATGTTATAGTAAAGGTGGGCAACTCAAAAGCCACCAAATTTAAGAACACAACAAGAATTGGTGAGTGGGAGGGAAAAATGCAGCCAGAGAGATCAGCAATATTCAGAGCAAGCAAGCCAAACACTTCAGCTAAGCAGAGATATTTCTAAATAAAAGAGAAATGCTGTTTCTCAACTCCTCCCACTAATTAACTGATGTTATTCACTGTTTGCAAAGGAATTCTTTGCTAACTTTTTTAACTGACCCTAGCCAAGAACTCTTAAAACCCCAATAAAATAGAAAACTTAAAACAAAACAAGTGTAATACTAGAATAAGATACAAAATAGAAGTGATCAAACCTTAAATGAAAAGCTTCAATTCAAAATAAAATACAACCAGAGATCAGGAATACTCAGAGCAAGTAGACCAAACAAACATTGGTGAACTGCCTCCTGGTGGAGGTGGTCTCACCAGTCCTGACTTTAAGGGTTCTATCTGTGAGCCAGCTTGCATTCCAGTGAGTTGTGTAGGGATTTATGCCTAGTTCGGTGAGTTTGTCCACAATACATGAGTGGGACATTGTGATGAATGCCTTAGCCAGGTCTATGTAGGTGGTATGCACTGTTTCACTTCATCCATTGCCTTGGTCTCCTTCTTAAAGACGTCTCCCAGGTTAAGTGGGCATGAACTTCCTTTGACAAAACCAAACTGGAATGGGTCCAGTGTCTTTAGGTTGCCAATGTCTTTGTTGGTCATTTCCATGATAATATGTTCCATGGCTTTGCATATTAGACTAGTCACACTAATGGGTCTACAGTATCTTGGGTTGGTTGATGGTCCACCCTTGTGAAGGGGGATAACCATTGCTGTCCTTCATTCACTTGGTACCTAGCTTGTTATGAGGCTGCAGTTGAAATGTGACTCAGGTGGTCCTGATAGGTCATGTTTCAGGCTATTTAGGAGGCAACCTGGGATATTGTCAGGCCCTGTGTTTTTAGTTTTAGTGAGTGCCACTATGACCCTGCTGATAGTTGGGGGTACTGGTAGGGATTTCAAAAGCAGTGGTAGGGGATGGGGGACAAAGTCTGAGCTGAATTTGTTGGGAAGCAGATTCGCTAGTTCATTCTGCTCAGTAAATGTGGTACCATTTGCTACCAGTTGTATGTTACCATTGAGGTTTGGGACATAACTGTAAAAGCCTGAGAAGCTACCTTGATCTAGTAGTTGGCCTTGTTGGACTTAATTAGTTTCCTGATTAGTTTTATTAGTGAGCGTTTGCTATTATGAGAGTTGCTCTTTCTGACTTTGGCCATGGCTTTTTTCATTTTGTTACACCCTCTGTTAAGATTAGGATTCCACCAGTGTGGTTTGTTTTGGGCTTACTTCTGGTAGGTACAGTAGCTTCTATGCAGCCATTTACATGTGTGTACGGTGTTTCTCTGAATAATTCTATATAGGCTGTTGTGAACTCTGAGTTGGGTGGGGCAATGAATTTTGACAAATTTTTGCTTAATAAGATGCAGTTTGCACTAAAATAATTTCTAACTTTAACATGTTTTGCTGGGTTTTCCAAGCTGGTTTTTATTTTGAATGAGCTAGCTTTATGAATCAACCTCACCAGTGGCACCGGTGGGGGGGGGTGTAGCACTCTCCCATATTGGTGAGAGCAAGATCCAATATGTTTTTGAACCTGTTGAATCTTTGGTTGACGTGTGCACTGTCTGATCAAGGGCATTTGTGTTAGTGTTAATAAAGTTTAGAAAACGTTGTGCCTACAAGTTGATGGCAGTGTATGTTAACCAGTTTATAGAGGAGTAGTTAAAGTCTCCCATAAATGCAATGTTTGGTTTGATGGAGGATGCCTTCAATAGGTCTTAATAAGAACTGTGGGATTCTTGAGGCATAGATCATTTCCTATAGTTTGCTAAGATATTGTAAGAGACTCTAAGGTGATTTGCACATGGATGAACTTCAGGACGTCATCATATTTAAGCAACCTTGAGGTATACTTGTTGATAATGTAGATCGAGACACCTTTACCTTTAGGCCCTGTCTGTGTGGCTTATGGTCTAAAATATGTGGAAGGTACTGTAGCCTTGCACTGCCAGAGTACTTTCTGCATCTTTAAACAATGTCTCATAACAGCACAGATGTCTATATTCTCCAGAGTGTGGAAAACTTATAGGGTGTGGAGTTTCTTTTTAAGGCTCCTAGCACTGAGTAGCAACATCTTTGTTATTTTGGATTTTATTTACTGTGTCGGTGGGTTTATTATGAGCTTTGTTTTTGAGGGTCAGTTGGGTCTAGGCTTATGTGTGGTGGTTGGTGTTGCTTTTTGTGTATGCTTTAGAGATTGCTGAGGATAGGTTTTGTTGTTTGCAGGCTTAGGAGGTCTTTGAGGTCTAGAGATTGCTTTTTAGTGCCTCAGCATAAGATGGTCTATGTGTGTGGACACTATGTGGTGAATGTATTTGTGTGTGTTCTTGACATCCTTGTGTATATGTGAGATTTTTGCCTCCAACAAAATTGCATATGTACATCTCACATACTGTGTTTGTTTCTTTAAGGATTAAAAGGTTGTCAGTGAACATGAGACAATTGCTACATTGTCTCAGGATGTCTGTATCTACCAAGCTATCTAAAGAGACATTTGGAAATTGCATATCGATGTTGTCTGGGCCTATGTTAGGATGGGCTATTAGAGTTTGAGGACTGGGTTTTACAGAGGTCTTCTATAGTGGTCTCTAGGGTTAGGGAATACAGTTGAATAGTACTAGGATATGGTATTAGATAGTGTTAAGATATGGTGTTACTGCTATCTGACATGCCAGCTAACTGCTCTGAGCTTAACTCCATGCAATGTGTCACTAAATTGCAGATTACAGTCCTAGTACTAGCTTTACAGGTTAAATTCTGCATTTTCCAACTTAGATAGACCAGACCACTACTTACTGCCAGTAGATGGACTATCCCAGTCCTCTTAATGTAAAAGCACAACAAAGACTGCATGATAGTGTATGCTACCACAAAACAACTTTAGTAAGCTAACTAGACAAGGCAATTTCAAGTCAATCAGACCAATAGTAATACGGTTTGAGCAAATGCAGTAATATTATCACTTCAGGGTCTCAGGCAAGGACACTAAATGTTGCTGAGCTCTGTGGGAAACAGCAAAGAACACTCAATGGAGCAACAATGGAAATCTCCAAGCAAGAAAAAAATCTAAGGCAGCATCACTAAAGGGCTGTACCTTGGATATGAATGAATCAATATTACAAGGAATGTTACTGCATCAGGACTTTTCTTATGCACGTCAAAATAGATATTTACCACTGGTGAACCTCTCAGAGGACAACCACAATAAAGGTATGGACTTCTTGGACTCTGACTCACCACTGAAGGAACTGGGCTAAATTGAGAGGCAACAAGCCAAGAACAACTTGCTTACAGTGATGGCTTTAGTAACATCCAAACAACTGCCTACATGATGAGGGTTGGTTGCAGCTGGGGTAAGCCTACTGGTAGATCTTTACCATAAGGCTTTTCTTGTTATTCAAGTTTGCCGTATTAAACTTGAGTAATATTTAGTTTTTGGATTCCTCATAAGCGTAGAGTTTGATGCTACTGGTTTAGTGTGTGGTTGAATTCTTATTGTTGTTTTATGCATTGTTTGCCTCCAGATCCAAGTGTGGCTTATCATGGAGCCCCTCCCCCATCAATGTCCACTTATGCTGCTGGTATAGGGGGTAGGAGCAAGAAAGGAACATTTATCACCTTGGTGAGTAGATAGATGGGGTGTGGGGAATGTTCCTGGAGAGAATAAGTCAAGACCAAACAGAAGGCACTCTCCTCATTGCAGGGGGCCTGGATTGTAACCCTAACTTCTCACTTATACTCCAATTGTTATGGGCATAACACCCTACACTACTCATTATATCATATTACTCTCCCTATGTTACTAGCTATGAGGTTGAGGATAAAAATCCTTAAGTGCGGAGCTAGTGGTATGGTCTTATATTCCTCTGTGAAGTAATACTCAAACTCTGTCAATCCCACAGCAGTTAATCAGAGTGGCCTGTTCTAGTGCCGACATGTAGTTATTAGTGTAGGTGACCAAGGAACTAACTGGCTGCTGTTGAATGTGAAAAGCTTCAATGCCAAAATTAAATTCCACACTAATTTCACCATATTTCATTGAGATGGGTGTTTTTTATGTCTGAGATACACCATGTGGCTATGTATAAGAAATATACTGACAGGCAGAAGGACCAAATGGCTTTAGAAGGTCTGAAAGCTAAATTAAAGACTATTATTTGGGTATATGAGAATGGCCATAGTAGAGACAAGCTTCTTGACCAAAAAAAGGTCAGATTAAAGTAGTCTGTAGACCTTAATACCTTTGCCCATCAATACCAGATCTGGGAGAGGGGTCAGTCTCTTGCATTGGGCAGGACTTACTAGATCCTCTAAGCTGCTGACTAATAGGTTAAAGGAAAGAAAAAAGACACAGACAATACAAGCTCTGAAGGATTCCTAGGGATCATTAATCTATTCTGCCCAAAGCATAAATTATATCGTGAAGGACTACTACCAGAAGCTATATGCTCAGCAAATGGATGAAAAAATGGCTTTGATCAAAGACCTGTTAAATAGGGTCAACTGAACGACACCGCTAACCCACTGAATGGCTACAACCCCTCAATGCCCCCATTATAATAGATGAAATAAGGCAGCCCATAGGTTATTAAAGACATGGAAAGCACCAGGTCCCGATGGCCTACCATCAGAGCTATAGAAGATAATAGCAGAAGACTTGGCGCCAATATTGTAAGACCTATTCTATGCTAGTAAAAAGCAGGGGTCTTCCAAATGCCTCCAAGTTGGGATCCATAGTGCATATTTTAAAAAAGGCACGCAATCTGACAACCCTAGTAGCTATTGTCCCACATCTTTACTTGCTGTGGAGATGAAAATAATATCTAACATCCTTGCTACTAGACTGGGGAGAGTATTTCATTTATTAGTAGAGGATGCTTAGCAAGATTTCATTCAAGTAAAATAATAAATGCTGAGATGAACAAACGGCAGCCCGAATTACTAAGTAAAAACAAATTTATTATGTAAAGCACTTTTCGTTTGCCTTCCTTGACAAACTTCCTCAGACTAAATTACATAGCATACTCTCAAGTATGTATATATATATATATATATATATATATATATATATATACACACACACACAGTAAATAGCAATTAAATCCCAAATTGTTTGTAATTAAAATCATTAAACAATAAACTAAAAAGCCTATTCTTAAAGGCATAACATTCAACAAGTTAACCAACAGTTGCAAAATAATAAAAAATTAGCAACATATTTAAAGTGCTTGAAATATATGTACGCTAACACAATGTGCAAATGTACATCTTAATGGATCTGCCCTAACCTCATCTTTTTAAACTCAATAGTTTAAGATCACTGATGATACAACAGTGTTCATTCAAGCCAGGATGGTTATATGCATTTAACTTTATCTGCCATAATAACTCAAGTTCTTCCAACTAGAGTTGTGTAGGACTCCCCCTAATATCATGACAAACTTGGTCTATGACTAAGAATTTAAAAAAGTGGTCAGGGCAGGACGACACATGTTTAGCTAATGCATTGTCCAGCTTCTTCTTATTAATTCCATAGATATGTTCATACATACGGTCACTGAGTCTTCTCTCCGTTTTACCAACGTAGAAGACTGGACATCTTTGGCATAAAGCCAGATAGACTATCATCATAGAGCTACAATTTGCTCTACATTTCATATTGAACTGCCTATTGTTCACTCTGAACCTATTAGATTCAATAACGTGTTTACAGTAATTGCACGCCTGACATTTATACGTGCCTGGGGTCCTAGATTGCGATCTACCTTTGCACTCAAACATTGTTTTTAAATTGTTTGCCTTCCTATATGTAACTTGAGGACACTGACCTAGTTTTGTGAACATGGTAGAATCAGTTCTAAATAACTCCCAGTTTTTCATAATGATGTTCCAACTTATATTACTATCGATACTAAACGTGGTGATAAATCTTGGACCTTGTGGAATAGGAGTGACCGTATTCTGACCCATTGCACTTAAATAAACATCTGTGTTAACGGACTGTTTATGTAATTCTCTAACTTGAAGTAATGGCTTATAAAACTTACTGATTCATTTATTTGTTACTTCATCAATCAATTTGTCCAACATAGTTGCAGGGTAACCACAATGTAAAAACATGCTCTTTAATAGTTCACATTCACTAGAACAATCAGAATTGTGGCTTACTATATCAGCAGCCCTGACCAGTTGGCCCTTAACTACAGCTTTCTTTTGAAAAAAAGGGTGACAACTGGTGTAATGAAGGAAAGAATTAGAAAAAGTGATTTTCCTGTGAATTTTGGCTACAAAACATGACAAAGTCAAATCTTTGGATAACCAAATATCAAGATAAGCAATGCTGTCATAACTGAATGTTGATGTAAATGCTAAAAATTCAGTAGTGTTAAAATAATTAACAGTCATATTGACAAGAGGCTCATCGCCATCTAATAAGATGAAGATGTCGTCAAGGTATCGAATATAGAAAATAATTCTATCATTAGTAGGTCTATGATTAAACACAAAGGTATGTTCCCAGTGGGCCATCACTAAATTAACGATGCTAGCCCCACAAGGGGAACCCATTGCCACACCTACTTTTTGCAAGTAAAAATTTCTTTCAACACTGCCACAAACCATACGCAATTACAAGGTAATGGTAATGTGGATTATTCTACTGATATTGTGTCTAACCTGAAACTGTTGGATAATATATTGGTTAAAATGAAAAAAACTATCACCCTTTTTTTTTCAAAAGAGAGCCGTAGTTAAGGGCCAACTGGTCAGGGCTGCTCGTATAGTAAGTCACGATTCTGATTGTTCTAGTGAATGTGAACTATTAAAGAGCATGCTTTTACATCGTGGTTACCCTGCAACTATGTTGGACAAACTGATTGATGAAGTAACAAATAAACAAATCAGTAAGTTTTATAAGCCATTACTTCAAGTTAGAGAATTACATGAACAGTCCGTTAACACAGATATTTATTTAAGTGCAATGGGTCAGAATACGGTCACTCAAGTTATTCCACAAGGTCCAAAATCTATCAGCACGTTTAGTATCGATAGTAATATATGTTGGAACATCATTATGAAAAACTGGGAGTTATTTAGAATTGATTCTACCGTGTTCACAAAACTAGGTCAGTGTCCTCAAGTTACATATAGGAAGGCAAACAATTTAAAAACAATGTTTGAGTGCAAAGGTAGATCGCAATCTAGGACCCCAGGCACGTATAAATGTCAGGCGTGCAATTACTGTAAACACGTTATTGAATCTAATAGGTTCAGAGTGAACAATAGGCAGTTCAATTTGAAATGTAGAGCAAATCGTAACTCTATGATGATAGTCTATCTGGCTTTATGCCAAAGATGTCCAGTCTTCTACATTGGTAAAACGGTGAGAAGACTCCATGACTGTATGTATGAACATATCTATGTGATTAATAAGAAGAAACTGGACAATGCATTAGCTAAACATGTGTCATCCTGCCCTGACCACTTGTTTAAATTCTTAATCATAGACCAAGTTTGTCATGATATTAGGGGGGAGTCCAACACAACTCAAGTTGGAAGAACTTGAGTTATTATGGCAGATAAAGTTAAATGCATATAACCATCCTGGCTTGAATGAACACTGTTCTATCATCAGTGTTCTTAAACTATTGAGTTTAAAAAGATGAGGTTAGGGCAGATCCATTAAGATGTACATCTGCACATTGTGTTAGCGTACATATATTTTAAGCACTTTAAATATGTTGCTAATTTTTTATTATTTTGCAACTGTTGGTTAACTTGTTGAATGTTATGCCTTTAAGAATAGGCTTTTTAGCTTATTGTTTAATGATTTTAATTACAAACAGTCTGGGATTTAATTGCTATTCACTGTGTGTATATATATATGCTTGTGAGTATGCTATGTAATTTAGCCTGAGGAAGTCTGTCAAAGAAGGCAAACGAAAAGCGCTTTACATAATAAATTTGTTTTTACTTAGTAATTTGGGCTGCCATTTGTTCATTTCAGCATTTATTATTTTACTTGGTTTCTGTGTATTTTCCTAGTTTTATAAGATTTCATTCAAAATAGACAGGGAATTCTAGGTGTGATCAGGTCCTTTCTAGCTGCAGAGCAATTGAGCCACCTTGCCACTAAGACTATGGTGGTTCTATTCCTTGACTTTAATAAAAAGTTTGACTCCCTCAAGTGGAATTTTCTCTGGGCAGTAATATCCAAGCTAGGTATATCAGGATAATTCCTGACTTGTTGTAAATTTCTATATGCTATGCCCCTGGCACATGTGATTACAAATAACACCTGCTCAAGAACTTTTCTCATAGGTCGAGGGGTGAGGCAGGGCTGCTCCCTTTATCCCTACTTATTTGTTTTGGTGGTAGAAACTGTAAGTCTAATCATAAAGTAACACTCAAGCAACTGGGATATACAGCTGTTCAGTGACACTGCGTTGTTGTGCTGATGGTTTGCCTATGACTGGACACTGTGGCTTACAAACACACAAGACTGCTTAGAGGAAGTGTTCTTACTCCTACAGCAATTTGGGGCAGCCTCTGACCTGTCTCTTAATAGGGAGAAATCAACTCTGTTTGCCCTAAACAAAACCTGCTAGGGTCACCAGGCTAGCCTACATGTGTAGGAGGAGGAGTGCGAAACTAATTCCCATACATACCAACCTGAGTGAGGGCTTCCTGGAAAGGAATGATAGCAGTGAATTTGCAAGAGGTCTCGACCGGCCCATTGAATAAACTACACTCATGGGGGAACTGTGCCTTGCCCTATTGGCAAAGATTGCGGTCATCTGCATGGTGTTTCTGCCAAAGTTCTTATTTATAGCCATGTGTCTGCCCATCTCCACTCACACATTATAGTACAACAAATACAGAGGGTAGTGATGAATTTCATGTGAAAATGTAAGCATCCTTGACTTGCCAGATACACCCAGTCAGCTGATTTGGTACATTATATGCAGGCCAAGACCAAACCTATCCACCTTGGGTAAAACCAGACCTTACCCTGTTGATAACTGTGGCACAGCTTTGGTCATCCCCTGACAGAAGGAAAGTTTGGTACCTGTGGGTGGGGGTGGAAAAAGAGTATGGAGAAGCATTTAATGAGTCTGTGACTGTTAAGGGGATCAAATAGCTGTTTTATATATATATATATATATATATATATATATATATATATATATAGGATGTCCACTTAGAACAAATGAGCAAAGGGATCCGGCAGTAAAAAGATTGGTTTGGAGGGGAATTTTTAGTTTTGGTGCAATATCTTTCTAAAAACTAGTGCAATCACTCACTTTGCCTGAGTATAGACCCCAATGTCAAACACCAGGACTTTGTTGGTGGTAGCATTTTCAGCTGATGCATATAGGGAGCAAAATCAATGAGGCCATTACTCATAGAGTCCATCATGGGATGGAAACTCCATGCTTCCCAGGTTAAGCCCCATCTCCTAGTCATATCATATAAGGCGCTAGATACATATAGTGCAACATTTTTTGAATGGGATAGGAGAAATGGGAGAAGCCCTTCTACACAAGTTTCCCTAGAGACATGGAACACTGTGACAGTGATGCCTAGATGATGGAGTCAGTTCTCCCTGGCTTTCTTTACCCATTTTAAAAAGATTCATATTTGCCATCTGATTCCTGGGGCACATTCTAAAATCTCCCTTAACATGAATTTGTGTTGGAGATGGAATACAAGTAATGTGGACTATCTCAATATGTTGTTTGACTGCCAGGTTATATGATTGATTTGGTTGGAAGGATATGATGCATCTGCATTTGCAGTCAGAAAGCCCACCCCTGGCTTAGAAGACACTTTGTTTTTGATCCTTGGGATAAGTGCACACGTAATAACAGGTCTTACATTGGCTGAAACTAACTGGGTACTCCTTCTCTAGGTCACAGTATCAGTGATTATTTTCAGTCACTGGAAACTTCTAGGGATGGACTTGTTAAAAGAATTGAACTGTTATGTGCACAGCCTTTGTCTAGCTCCATGAGGCAAGTGAATTACAGTGGAAGGGGAACAACAGTGGTCTAGTTTCCTCTTCATGTTGTCCTTCACTAAAAATTGTAAATAATTTTGTCTTGTTTGAACTCTTCTGATGACTTCATAAAATGTTCTTACCTTTTTTGTCTTTAATTTGCATTAACAAAAGGTTTACAAACAATGAGTTGGTATTATCATTTAAAAAAAAATATGCTCTTGGGTATTAAAAGGACTTTTCAAGGACTAGCTCTAGTTTAAGCTATTTGTCTTCTGTATTGTTGCTTGCCATTGCATTGTAAAGGTTTCCAAAGTGACATTGGCATAGTATTTTGATTAATGAATAATTAACAAAGGTGACTTGAGGAAAAACATGCATTATTTTTTGAAATTACATGTTACGTGACTGCTGGAATGTAAAACTAGTAACAATGGAACAAAGGAACAATATTTTCATTTGTGCTGCATTTGCTAAATCAGAAAAGAAAATGATTTATAGACTTAGTGCCTTTAATCTGTTAAACATTTGCAAGATATTCTCAGTAGGAAAGAACATGTATGAAAACTAAGGACTTTATAATATATAACCATTTCTGGCAATTTTGTAAATTAAGGTACATCAGAGAGGGTAACATACTGGTGGATGAAGACTAAATGCTGAAGCTTCAATTGCTAGAGGCTCAACCCACTGACGATTGGAATTCCTATGTAGGAAATTACTGTCAGCGAGTTGTGCTGGAATTGATTCCTTTTTGGGGAGAATTCTCCCCTTCTTCCAGCTGGTGTTGCCATAGAGATGGCATTATATATATATATATATATATATATATATATGGATGGTATATATATATATATATTCAGATGGTGTGGAGGTCTTGCCTTCCCCCACAAAAACACTTTAGTAAGTGTTTTTGGTAGTTTGTTTTTGGCAATGCAGCTCAGTAATTATACATTTGCTTTCGTTCACTCATAGTGGAAGCCATCAGACTCTGACAGTGACTGTAAATCAGTACATTATGTTTAGAATAGTGACAGAGAAGGTAGTTAAACTAGTAGTCTTAAATGGGCTAACTATGACTTAAGTACATTCCCCAGATTAGTACATTAATGTATTTTCAATCTATTGCTTTTAAATGTTTTGTGCACTACCCCATTCCTGTTAAAAAACATATCTATTATCAAGTTGGTGATAAATCTATGCCTGCTGTTGTCATGACTCCATTTATATAAATCCATTTTCAGCATATTTAAAGTTGTACCTGTAAGAGAAAAGAAAAAACTGGTAAATCTAATCCTACTAAGCCATGTATTTATTAGTGTTAAGGTTTACTTATACTTTGGTCTTCATGTCATCTGAATATTTACCTGTTAAAGAAAAGCCCAAACTGCCCAAGTGGGTTCAGAATGTCCTCATCTCAACTTATGGTTAGTCTGACAGTCACAGAACCTCTTGCTGAAAAAGTGCCTGCTAAAACTGCATAGCAGGTTTCTTCACCATTACCTTTTTAATGGAGTGTCAGAGTAATTAATTTGCTTGATAGTGAACACACCATCTGTACTCAGAGACTTTGATACTTGGTCAAACCTCCCCTCCTCTCCTTGTCTTCAGGTACAAGCAAGGCTTTCTGGTGCCCTTTCCCTGCTTTTTCTGTAAGGGACAGGGAGTTGACCACTGCTCAATCTTTTTTTGTTTTTTAAACTCCTTTTTCCCTATTTAGCCCACTGATGGCCATCTAGCTTCTTCTTGCACCTTCTCTTCTCCTTTCCTGAGCACCCCTATAACATCATTTCCTTTCCTGGCATACCCAGTTAAAGCCCTTGGCAGGTGGGCCACCTGACTACTCAGGCAATCAAACTTCTAGCGTAATCATAACAGCCACAGAACAAGGACCCAGTGTGAAGTAGCAGACTGTGACTGCAGCCATCATATTGCAGCAGTTTATTATTAACCCTACCCCAAAGAAGAGGAATGTGTGCAGTGACATCTGACATCATACCTCTCCCATGAGCTATTACTGGTCTGCAAGACCTGTGGCCTCTACAAGAGGTCACATAGGCAGCAAGCCTTTTTGCCATCCTCCTCCTATGGTAGGATAGCAGGTTGTGGGCAGTTTCATGCTTTTTCTCCAAAAGGCTGTTGGCAGATTCATGCTAGTCCACCCAGAAGGCCCCACCAGTAACCCAAGTCCAGTCCCAAATCTGGCTGCAGTGGTGTGGATGGACACCTTGCCTTATCACCATTGAGATGACACTTACCACTGTTTTTTTTTTCCTTAAATCTCAGCACGTTCAGAATTTCTTCAGTTGTACAGTATATGGGTCTGGTTCTGAAGATGTAAACTTCAACCCCTTTGATTGTTGAGTTAATGCCACAATTTACATTAGTGGTTGAGTCTTTGACATCAGTCTTGGTGTCAGTGATCTTGTCTTTGGTGCTCTATAGTTTGACTCTGTATTTAATGTGGATGCTGCCACTGCGTAATATCCTAGCTTTGATCATGGTGTTGGGCCCAGCATTGGTGACTGGTCCATCAGTGTTGACTTCTGTCCTTTTAGTCTCAGTGTTTAAAGCCCTCATGCCCAGTGGTACAATATTTGGATCAGGCTGTGTTATAGTTTATACTAAGCTAGTAACCACTATTGCTGTCGTTCCCCAACATTGTACCTGCTTTCATTCTGGAATTGTCCATTCCATAAGGAAGACCTTCTACTGAACCTTAAGCCTTACAGCCTATCACACAGAATAAACAGATCCAGGACCTCTGCAACCACCTAATTTGCTGTCAGCTCTAGAAAGATGGTCTTCTTCATTTTTGAATTCTGTCCCTGAAGACTCGTAAAAAGGCCATATGCATATCAAAGCATCAAGCTATGGAAGCCCTGGAGATGATTGCTAGAGCAGGTATGACCCCTGTGTTCTTCTCACATCGAGCACTGAGCATTGTAGGAAGACTTCAAGTAAACCTGACAAAATTGTTCTAAGTAATTTCTCCATTAGGTAATATTTTCAAAGTAGTAATCAGTACCATATTGGGAGAACCTGGCTGTGGTAACTGTGATCTGAAAGAAAACAGACTGTAACTTCACTGTACAGAATGCAGTTTATGGTTAATGACTCCCAAGTCTGGCATCTACTGGCAGTTACTTTTAACAGGAATCCAACCCTGTGACTTAAAGGGCTTTCACCCGATGAAGAGTCCAGAGCAATGAATCACTTTTGTAGGCATATGTATGCATCTTTCCCTGAGAGTACCCAACTACCTGGCCCATGTGGTTGCCTTCCAGTGAGACATATCAACCAGTTTTCAGATGGACCTGCATAGAACAACTTGATTTGGCAACTGTTTCTGCATATGCAAACTTCTGATGCATACTTTTTTATGTAGCTGACGGTTCATGACCATGGGATCTGACTTAGTAGTTCAATGGCATGTGCGTCTCTATTTAACAAACTTTGCTGAGGACACTGAGAGACATTTATCCTCTTTATTCAAGTACCAGTTAATTGGGCCTGAACTAAAGGCATATTGGAGGAATATGGTGAAAGAAGGCAAGACTGTTACTCTTGTTGCTATTAAGTTTCAACTGCCTCAAAAGACACAAACAAGTTCTTGCAGATATGGTTTAGGCATAAACAGCATCCAAAGTAAAAACTAAAAAAAATCCTAATATTATGGGTAATGTTAAGGGAGTTTGTGGACACAGAAAGAGGAATTTTCAGCAGGCATCAGGAAGTTATCCCATCTATTGGCAGTCAGCAGCCCTGAGGCCTTGTCTGAATGCGTCCCACTGGAGGCAGTTGGGGGGGCTGTTTGCCCTTCAGTCTGTCTGCTTGGAAGTCTATAACCAAGGAAAAGTGGATAAAGATAGTTATATTCAGTGGCTGGAAGGTACATTTCATGCAAACCACATTTCCTTGTTCCTTTGCCTGACAGATAGCCAACTGCATCAGAAATTAGCAAGAAAAAAGAGATCATAAACCAAAAGAGCCATCAAAGATGTCCTACCAGGCCAATGAAGCATGATTTAGCCACACCCCTAACAATACTATTCAGTTTCAGCCTCCATACAAATTCTTTACCAAGTGAATGAAGAACAGTTGCAGTCATTCCCCTGCATACGGGAGGTCCTTCTACATATCTAGACAATTACAGACCCGTATGTCTGATCACCTCATATGTGAAGCCATGGAAAGACTTATAATGGAATTAATTAATCAGGACATAGGGAACCTACCTCCAAACACTAAACCCATTTCAGTTTGGATTTGTCAAGGACAGGTCATGCTTAGTCAACCTGTTGGATTTTTTTTTTTTTTTTTTTTGGAATAGGTCACCAAAGCAATGGATGAAGGCAATTCTCCACTCAGGCCTAGTAGAAAAGCTAAATAAACTGGGGGAAAAACCCTATGCCATCTTCTGGATTGCCAGCTGGCTTATAGATAGAATGCAGATCATCAAAACAGGGGAAGTTACTCCACAAGACCAGTCACCAGTGGAGTCCCCCAGGGTTCTTTGCTGGAACCTCTCTTATTTGGCATCTGCTTTTCTGAAGTAAAATTCAATAAGAAAGGGCTCTGGTTGACTAAGTTTGCAGATGATTGCAGCTAGGAGCAGTCATCAAATCCCAAAATGACTTAGATGTTATGCAGGAAGGTTTGTCTCAAATAATAACTGGTGTCAAAATGGCTTTTACAAACTTACAGTAAAGACAGATCAGAGTAATCCAGTTAAACACCCAATTAAACACAATTACAAATGGTTGAATCACTGTAACTAAATGGATAGAAAAATATAATTGGTTGTATCATATTATAGAGAACAAAACCACATTCTGGGAGGTAGACAAGAGACTCGGAGAAAAAATTACATCAATATGGCAATCCTCTTCATGGCCATTTTAGGATACAATCACTTAAAATATAATAGGAAATGCTTAGTGTGATTTTAGTGCATTACATGGTTCATAGAATATCAAGATGCAATTAAAACATATATTGTTCAGTTTTATGATGGAATTGCACTTTAAAATCTTACTATAGATTCTGACTATATGCTACTTAGATGAATATATAATTTACCTGTATATTGTATAAAAGGACTAGTTTTATCATAATTGTTCTCTTCTCCATTCTCCTTGAAGGCAAATGCTAGGGTACCAGATAAATATTATTGTTATGTTAATAACATTATGTTTTATTGTTAAGGGTATTACTGCTGGCTTCATTACTACTTTTTAAAAATAGTTGCTGCCCAAAATATATGTGAGGCTACTATTTCATAAGAAGTATGCATCTATGAAAGACAGTATAACGTGGACTATCAGTCCTAAGGAAGGATGAGAAACATATAAGCTTTGCTATATTCATTTCATCATTATCATCTTTGGCGTGTGTTTCAGATTAATCAAATGCTACCACCTGGGAAGCTTGTAATTATTCATGCACTGGACTACCAGTATGAATTATTGTAGTGCACTTCATGCCCATATTTCTGATGCTGACACTGACTGTTTTTAACTTATTTAAAATTTTAGGGTTAGAAAGTTGACTGGTCATATATGAACATGTAACCACTGTCTTTCAGTATTTGTATGAGCTACTAGTTGCAACAAGATAATCATTTAAGATGCCATTAGTAATGGGCCCTTTGTAGTCTATGCTCTGATAATATAAAAAAATATAGTGGCTCCTTATTGCCCAGTCTATTGGAGTGTTAATTGTTTGCAGGATACATTTAAAGGCCTTTACTAAGTGTTCCTTTCTATGGCATGTCTACTTCATGTGATATGCACTATAAACTTGGTCAAGAGCATAAACTTTGGAGACCTCTTGTAACAATTCACTGGAGACTTACCTGCATTTGAAGGTTTATAATTATTAATTTTGACAATAATTTCTAATTCTTCATAGAACTGTTGTATAATACACATATTCAATCTTATATAGTGATTAGTTGAAGCACTTTAATAAAATTAAAAATGCTTTATAGTAGATCAAAATTTGCTCAAACATTTTTATTCAGATTCTTTTGAAAGATGTCCTTTAAGAAATTAGAATTATGTAAGTAATTCACTGGAAAATGATCCCATTGCAGCATGTTTATCATATCACATTCTGTATGAATTTATGCTGTTTTTTCTGTGGTCATATGAGGCAGTAAGTAAGTCTAGAGGCACCACAGATGACTAAAGCTATGAGCTGCTTCCTGTAGTACAGAGTTTGATTCTTTCCGCTGCTAGTTGCCTAGGGTGTGACTCTGAGTAAGTTACTTAACCACACAGTGCTCTGGGGTAACTGGGCTAGGCTCCTGAATGGTCTCTTGGACTGCATATCTATTAATTACCTAGTATTTGACCAGATATCAACTGTCCCCTCCAAATATTCTGTGGCAGAAGAAAGGAGGTGTCATGAAGTAAGCACCTTTAAAGTTGATGATGAACAAGTAATCAGAATGCCTTAAGCATGAGTGAATACATTTAATTGTAACTGGGAAAATGTGCATAATGTGAAATTAAGACATTTAATTAATACATAATGTCTGTGGAACCACAAATTCATTAGGAGCCCGGAAAGAGGCTTGATGACATCTTCATAAACCATTTCTGGTCTCTGATTAGAACTTTATTACTTTAAGTATTTAGTTCCCTTCTCTGATCCGCAGATGTCTACAGCTGTAGGGTGTGATTACGAATTCCTAGAGCTGTCATTTAATCCAAGCAGGCTCCACTATTTCTGTCTTCCTTTGCTGGTATTCAGTCAACTGTACGTGCATGCACAAAATATACAGAATTATAATGCACCTGCACCATTTCTAATGGTGCATAAAATTAATATGAGATTATACATGCTTTAATAATATGACTCAATGCTGCTATCTTAGAAGTGATAACAGACAAATAGCTTTGTGTCAATTAAGTTTTTGCAAACCATGTCACTAGTTTATTATTTTGCATCATGCATCTGTAATGAATAATATAGAGAATCAAATAATATATGCACAAATCTATACTGCACAGTTAATCCCTACAGTTCAGTGTGGAATACTGTCAATCCATCTGACATCAAAACAAATATTAACTCTGTCACTTGAGTCAACAGAATACATTTCTGTATCCATTATTTTCTGACTAGGTGTAGTTATATTCATGCCAAGACTTTTTTTATTCAAAAATAGCTCTGATATTTGGAAGATATTCCTGAAACTCTAAAAATAACATTGCATTAAATGGTGTTAGGCTAAAACTTAAAACATATTTACTTGAATTTTAAACATTATTTTTAGAATAAGAAGAAAATTGCTTTGCTTTGCTGTCTGAAATTTAGGAAGCTTTTACAAACGAGCTAAGTATAGTTAAAAACAAACATAGAAAAGCTGTTTACTGTAAATGCTGACTCACTAACTAATGTGTCATGTAAATGATGTCAGCAAATTATCTGTTTTAAAATGCATAACCTGAAATGTTATTTTCAGTTAAAATAATTACATGATGTTTTCTGCTTTGTGGCAGAGAGGGGCGATACCCGAAATGCAGACCAGATGATTTGGGTTTCACTGGTAGTCTGGGTGCTGGAGCAGTTAACTGGGAAGGATGAGATGAGCTGTAGCTATCAGCTTACCCATCCCTGGGGCAAGGAAGTAGTGCCAGCCAGTGTACAACTGCCACCTGGTGGGGGTGAAATGGTATAGCAGCAAGAGAGTACCAGAAGGGGAGCAGCAGCCTACCAATCAGCACACGTGCTATAGCAGGAAATCAGCATGCATGTGGAATTGTATGAACATTCAGGCCCAGCACTGTATGAACCTTGTGCCCAGAGACTGCTAGGGTGTAGATTAGGGCAGTATACAAAAAAGTGAATCAGCTGCTAATGCTGGCTTGCCTACTTCTCACTTCATCTCATCTACTGCTAGCCACAAATGACTGAGGGCACTTAAAAACAGACTTTTCCTGGAAAGGTGCCCCTCACACTATGTAATATACAGTCCTAGCTGGTTGTAGAGGCTGTATTGAACTGAAGACTTTATTTGGACTGTTGGAATTAGATGAGAAAAAGACCAGGCAAGACCAAAAATGGCAAAATAGGATTTTTTTAGGATTTAGTCTTTTTTCTAATTCTTTTGGGGTCTTGTGTTTTCCTTTTCTACATCTGTTGTATCGTATTAGTAAAAGTTCTCGAAGAATGAATCTCCTTCAGAAGGAACAGCTACACTATCCAAAACTTCCTGACTCATATTATGTTCACTTCTTGCAGTTATTGGTATAATTGAGTTTAACCATCATTATCTGAGGTACTTATGACTGTGATTTGGCTTTAGTCATCCCAAAACAGTATGCTGAACTCAAAACATACATTCTGGTACTTTTTTCACTGTTATCCTGTTTATTGTCACTTGAAATAAAACACTTGTAATTTCTGATAACCCCACTTTTATAAATTACAGGTTATTTGCTAGCAGATGTGCCTTTGATTATAGACTGAATACACTCATAATTGATTTGCTGGTTTTACCTGTCTATATATCTTATCTATTTAATGATGTTTGTAAAAACTTTTATCAAGCTGGTTGGTGAAAGACTGAGTTATTGCAATGTAATTCTACACTCTAAAACTGTGAAGTGGCAATCGTTATAGATACTGATCCTTCTCATGAACATTTTCAGTGTTTCACATGTTTTCTACACGTACCCATTGGACAAAGAAGAATATGAACTAGATATTTTATGTCTGAATTCCCACTCACACAAATCTGAATTCCTAATTTTTTATAGTAGGTCACTGTTAGATTTGACAACATCAGGTATTCCCCATCTTTGTAATATAGAATTTAATGTACTAAACACACGTCACCATGCAGTGAACCACATAACAGCTCTTCTTCTGGATTGTTGTCATAGTATCAATTGCTGTTGTCATGGTATCAGTTGCTGTTGTAATGCTGTGACTTGCTCTTGTCACGGTGTGAATTACTGTTGTAATAGTTGTTGTTGTATCTTTCGGCTTTTCCCGGTTAGGGGTTGCCACAGTGGAACTCCGGTCCGCTAATAATTGGCAGTAGATTTTTATGTACCAAGTTGCCAGCCCTGATGCACAACCTTCAATGAAGGTATGCCCATACACGCATGTCTCCACACAGAAGACGCTTTAGTTGAGAATCAAACAGGACAACGTCTTACTGTGAGGCGACAACGCTACCGCAGCACCACCACAGCAGTTAATTACTGTTGTAATAGTATGAATTGCTATTGCCATGGTGTGAATTGTAATGGTACTAATTGCTGTTATCATGGTGAGAATTGGTATTATAATGTTATGAATTGCTGTTGTCATGGTATTTTTATGGCATGAATTGCTGTTATCATGGTGGGAATTGTTGTCGTCATGGTGTGAATTGTTGTCATAGTGTGAATTACTACTGTCATGGCATTAAATGATGTTGTCATGGTATGAACTGCTGTTGTCATGGTCTGATTTGGTATCTACATATGTCCTTTCCCTGCTTTTCAGCTCTAAAACCAGCATTTTTTGCATTAAGGGAGTTTTATGACTGCACTCTCACTAGGGGGCTGCTAACTGAAAGAATATTGTGTGTTTTCCTTAGTGATCTGTAGGCCATGCTGTTGTAAAACTTGTTTTTCTGATTTGATATAAGCCTGGTGTTTGACCTAGGCTTCTCTCTGCTCAGCAGTAGTTAGCAGTGCCCTGTATAGACGCAAATGCTCTCAAGTTAGAATTTCCCTTAGAATAACTATCTCTGCAAGCTTTTCCAGTCCCCCTGCTGCTCTATGAGAACTGAGGTGCATGCAGAGCAGCATCGTCTTCTTGGATAGCTGTAGTTCACACTGAGTATAGCACCTATTCTTCACCGATGTGGATATCATCCCAGTGCAGTCAAATCTACCCACTCATTTCCCTGGTTAAACCCATAGTAAAAAATCTGAATCCATTGATAGGCATGTGGTGATAGGAGGTACTGCCGGCCATGTCAGGAGAAGTAGGGCAGTGGATGTGTAACATATGCCAGCACATCTAGCTGGAATTTTGTAAAGAATTATATGTCATTTGTATATCAAACTGATTTGTACAGACCCTTGTGTTGTAAAATGTATTTGTAAAGCTGAAAATGTATCAACAGTGTGCCCAGCTGGAAAGAAAAGAAATGTACATGCATTATTGTAACTGAATTAAATGTATATGTTTTGACAAAGGATACTGGAAGAGAAGAGGTTAATCACAAGCCAGCTGCAGCAAACTTTGAAAAATAGGTGAAATTAAATTAGGCCATAAAGATTGTATCTTACAGTTCTGGTTGCAGTCACAGACAAAATGTCTGAAAAACCAAGTATTAGTAAGCCTTCTTTATTGTTTCTAGCAGGGAGCTAATTGCTGCTTTGGAAGGGTAGCGGTTTGAAATTGATTAATGACTTCCAGGAGTGGCAGCAGATCTGAACAATGCTCTTGTGTGTGTATTATTGACACGTAGGTGCTAAAATCCTGGCAACTTCTAGTGATGGTGGATAGTGCAGGAAATAGAGTCAGATGACCAGATGTGTGTGATATCAATCTGTAAGCCAGAAATAATATTTAGATATAAGAAGGAGATTGCTCTCAATATTCTGCAGTCTGTCTTGGATCTGACAACAAGGTCCACTCAACTTGCCTTGCTCTATTCAGTAAGTAGGAATAGTAATCTCCAGATTAGTCAGGAAAATATAGTGAGAATAGTTAAGTGTTGTTTTTTCTGTAACTGTGTGACTCTTTCCAGCTGTATTTTCAATATTTCCTGTGACTGAAACTCTGGTGTTTACTGTAAATAGATATTTAGTATTTTTCTGTTCTTTTCTTATTTATTATTAAATATATTTAAACTTCTCATTGTGGCTAGTACTTTTAGAGAAATATTGTAACCTTTGAGAGTACTTACATTAATTTGTGATAACTATGACCACTCCTGAAAGCCATACTGCTTGGTCAACATTCCCATTGGTATCAGTATTAACTTCACTCAGTATAATTGGAACCCCTGCAAGAGTCTTAAGTAGCTGGCTTTGTAGTGTCTGGTGGCAGTGATAACTACTTTATAGTCTGGGCAGGAGGGGGCACAGTGGGTAAATCTGTGCCAGTGTTTTCTAGCTGTGTGTGTGAAAACTAAATCTCACAGTATGTGTGTGTCAGCTACTTGGAGCAGAGACACGAAGCACTGGTTTAACAGAGAGAGTGCTGGATGACTTGACTTGGGTACTCAGCCTAGGACTTAACTATGCAGTGGTACCAGTGGGGAGCCTTACTGGAAAACCTGGAGAGAGGCAGAGAGAGAGAGAGAGAACACTCAAGGAAGTAAAAACACCAGTGCAGAACCAAGGAACCTCCATTTTTTATTAAAACAATTACAATGTAAAAATCCATGTTAAGCACTTTCACCCAGGAATCTCCCGAGCTTCATCAGATCAGTTCATGCATAAAATAACCAGCCTTTTATACATATGCATTCACATTTCCACCAATAAAGTCGTGTCATTAATATTTATTAACAGTGGTTGTCAATCAATTCAACTCTTTGCCAGTAATTTCACTGATATAATGCTTGTGATTTACAGACCCATAAGCTTTAAAATAATAAAATAAAATTATAGTACCCTATCTACCCCAAAGCATGTATATATTATAATTCATCCACATTTGTGATAGTTAAAAATATATTACTGAATTCATATTAGTATGTGTTAACTTAATAAAATTTTTATAGCTTTGCTGCCCTTAATTTAAGGACACAATTGATGCTAAAATGATCATTTAACCCTGGTTTTCTTGTTGCATCTAGTTTTAATTGCCAAAATAACTCTTTGTATTCCAGACAGAATTCCCATAATCCACCCCTTAAATCCTGCTTTACTTGTTCTCTTATATATAATTTAAATTTACTATCCTTGCATTCCTTCTGGTGTCTATACAGTGCGTTTGTGTCCTTCCATAATGAAACATCATACATATGTTCATAAATGTGTCTTCTTAAAGGTCTATCTGTCTTGGCTATATAGAAACTGGGGCATTTTTCACATGTAGCAATGTACACTACTCCTTTGCTGTTACAATTAAAGTGTTCCTTGGCCCTCATTCTAAAATTCCTAGTTGGGAGATTAAGACTATCGTGTTCTAGAATGTTTGCACATTGGTTACAAAACCCGCATCTATAGAGAGAGAGAAAACTAGAACCTAGGCTGAGTGTGTTCCCTGTGTGCTCTTAAGGGAAATTGGGTTTGAGGCAGAGAGGTCTGCATTGGAAATGGGCTTGATGCAGAGACGTCTGCATTGGAAATACTGAGTGTATCCATTTGTATTCCAAATGAACGTCCCTCACTAGTGTCAGTGGTGAGGACTGAGGCTCCTTGATTACTGGCCCAGAGTTGGGACATCACATATTAGTGAGCAGTGATGCAATATTGAACTTCTGTAGCCTGTAAGCAGTTGTCACTAAAGGTGTTCATTTTCTAAGCAGACATTCAGAGTTTCATATCACAACAGTTTTTATTTATTTTTTGTTAGCTTAGTTTAGTCAGGGAAAGTGGGCAAAGATGTCAGCAGAGGATTATGGTAAGCTGACAAATAACTAGTTGGCCACGGTGTGTGAAGCCAAAGGGCTTGTGCATGCCAATCTGACTAAAGATGAAATGGTTTCAGCCTTAGTCTCAGCTCAGACCAGCAACCAGGAGAATAATCAGTCTGGTGATGGGAATTTGGAGCCCTCAGAAACAGGAGAGTTCAATGTTTCCAAAAAAGACTTAAAAATCCATCTGGAGTTAAAGAGACTTGAACTAGAGGCCAAATGTTTGGAATTAGAATCAGCAGAGAGACTGCAGTGTTTGGAGGCTGAAGAAAATGAGAAGCAGCATCAACATGGGAGGGAGATGCTGACTCTTCACCAGGGTCATGAGGTAATGGGGAAGGGAAAAAACAAATCCTAGAAACAACAAAGGTCAGTAAATGTCTTCCACAGTTTACAGAGGGGGATCATTTTGATAGTTTTATTCATATAGTTGAAAGAGTATGTAAACAGTATAACGTTGACCAAGGGCTCTGGTACCTCCCTTACTCCATGGTAAAGCTGTAACTGCTGTTTCTAAATTGTCTGATATTGAATGTTTAAACTATGAAAAAGAAAAGAAATGTTTACTTGAATGTTTTAAGTTAACAACTGAAGCTTACAGAAAACAGTTTCATGAGCATAGATGCAAGGCAGATGAAAGTGTGTGTGATTATATTGCTAAGTTAAGCACTTATTTTCATAGGTGGGTGAGTGGGTGTCAAGTCACCATTTTTGAAGGGCTGGCAGACCTTTTTGTGAGGGAACAAGCCCTTAGCACTTTGCCTGAGGACATGAGAATCTGCTGGCAGACCAAGAATCTAACTCTGCAGATGACCTGGGGAAGAAAGGGGATATCTACTTAGCAAGCAGAACATCACCGTACAGGAAGGGGATACCCAGTGCTGCACATGGATATAAGGGAATCTATGGTGGACAGCCTAACTACCCCAACAGGCCCACCAGTAACAGGGGAAGCCACTAGTTCAGATACATAGCCAGGATCAAAGGTTAAATGTTTTAAGTGTAACCAGTGGGGCTATGTATCATATAAATGTCCACAGAGCCAAGGTGGGGAACAAAATATGGGAGAGCCAGCAAGTAGGAATAACAGTATGCCACTGGTAAGTGGTCTGCGGACAACAGGGGTGCCAAATTATCACAAGAGGTTATATCCTAGTGGATGGAAAACAGTCCACTGCTAAGCGAGAAACAGCCTCTGACATAAACGTTGTGAAGACTGCAGTGGTTAAAGAGGAGCAGTACTTGTCTGGGAAGTCCAATCCAGTCAGAGCTTTAGGAGGGACCCCATTCCAAATGTCTTTGGCTGGGGTTCACCTTGACCGGGATGGTGGAAAAGGAAGCAAGCAAGTAGGTGTGTTTGAAGATATCCCTGCAGATGTCCTGATGGGGAACGACTTTGATAATACAGTACCTTGTATGCATGCAGTTACATGCAGTCAGGCTTGGAGACAGGCATGTGGGTAGACCCGGACAGACACCACGCCAGAAGCCAGGGCTGGTGGTGTGGCTATTTAAGGGAGTTAACTACCGTGTAACAGTGATACTGAAAGGGAGCCACAGTTACTGGCAGGTACTGATGCTCCCTTGGACCGAGTGACTGCAAGGGCAGAGGTGAGTAGTACTACCCAGGCTGACAGTGAGGCACTGCTGCCAGAGGATGCCAGATTTCCTGTGGAAGGGGAGCTGGGAAGAGTCACAAAAGTATAACTGAGACAGGATCAGCTCTCAGACCCTACATTACAAGGCTTGAGGGATGAAGCTAAGGAGGCACCTAACTCTGAAGGAAAGGGGAATCTGTATATTGTATAAAGGTTATTGTATATATAGTAGACCCCTGAGGGAGCGCTAGAGGGTGAGGTAATACAGAAGTTGGTAGTGCCTAGAGCCTACCATGTGGCACGTCTAGCCATAGCCCATGGCATTACTTTTCCAGGTCATATGGGCATAAAGCATACCAAGAGATGTATTATGTAGAACTTTTATTGGCCTGGGATTGCGAGCGATGTAGCAGTGTACTGCAGGGCTTGTAAGCAGTGCCAAAAAGTGGACAAGGCAGAAGATAAGGTTAAAGATCCTTTGATGCATTTGCCATTGATTGAGGAGCCATTTCAGAGGGCAGCTATGGATATTGTGGAGCCTCTGAGTACCCCAAGTTCCACAGGGAAGAAGTATATCCTTGTGGTAGTTGATTATGCTACTAGATACCCTGGGTCGAGGCAGAGTAGAGATTTTCAACAGGGTAGGTTTCCCAAGAGAAATACTAACTGACAGAGGTGCCAATTTCATGTCAGACCTGCTGGCTTGTCTGTAGAAGCACTGTGGGGTTAAGCACCTAAAGACCACCCCCTACCATTCCCAGACTAATGGTCTTGTGGAGAGGTTAATCTCTACACTAAAGATCATGTTATGGCCATTTGCAGACCAGTTTAAGAGAGACTAGGACAAATATTTGCCCCATCTGCTGTTGGCATAATGAGAGGTACCCCAGGAATCTACAGGTTTTTCACCCCATGAGTTGCTGTATGGACACAGGGTGACAGAGCCTTTAGATCTGATTTGTGATGAGTGGGAGAGTGAATGTGAATCCCACAAGGAGTATGTTGTGACACAGCAGCGGCCTTAGGTCAACTGGTGCCCTAGGCAAAAGGGCTCCATGGCGCCCCCCACCACTCTACCTGATGCCCTCATCCTGGTCTAACTACATCAAATAAATACTAGAAAAGTGCCCCTGCTAGACCGGCGCCCTAGGCGGCCGCCTAGTTGGCCTATGCCTAAGGCCGGCTATGTGACATATGTCCTAAACCTCAGGACAAGGCTCAGGGAACTCATGGACGTGGCCCAGGACAACCTGGCAGGAAACCAGCAGCAGAAAAATGTCTGGTATGACAGGAATTCTCAATCCAGAGAGTATGCTGTGGGATGGCAGGTGATGGTTCTCATTCCTGTCAGACATAATAAGCTGCAGGCAGCTTGGGAGGGACTCTTCAAAGTGGTAATGAAGGTCAGTGATGTCAAGTACATGGTAGAACTGCAGGGGCACAAATTGTACCATGTTAACATGATGAAACCTTACCATGATAGAGAGGCCCTGGTGCTTAGTATTTGCAGTAGGAAGCAGGAGGAGTCTGAGGGGTATCTATGGCTATAGCGAACCAGCCAGCAAAATGACAAGTTACTATAGTGGTGCCTAGGGTTGCAGGCATATGATATGACAGTGCTGTAATGTAGTGGGATCAGCAATGCTAAGGCACATGGGATCTCAAGACAGGGTATGGAATACTGTATTCCCAGATAGGCTCATTCCTCTCAAGCAACCTTTCTCAAGGGGCACTTGAAAAACTAGCTTGAACATTTAAAGGGAGAGAAATGTAATGATAAGAGGTACTATCACCCATGCCAGGAGAAGTAAGACACTAGATGTATAACATATCCCAGCACAGCTAACTGGAATTTTGTAAAGAATTATATGTCATTTCTATATCAAATTGATTTGTACAGATGCTTGGTTGAAAAATGTGTTTGTAAAGCTGCTTGTGTTAAAATGTATCAATGGTGTGCCCTATTGGAAAGAAACTATATCTGCATGCATTATTGTAACCAAATTAAATGTATATCTTTTAAGAGATGATACTGGAAGGGAAGAGGGTAATCACAATCTAGCTACAGCAAACTTTGAAAAATAGTTGAAATTAAATTAGGCCATAAAGATTGTATCTTACAGTCCTGGTTACAGCCACAGACAAAATGTCTGGAAAACCAATTATTAGGAGTCCTTCTTTATTGTTTCTAGCAGGGAGCTAATTGCTACTCTGGGAGGGTAGCGGTTTGAAACTGTTTTATGTCTTCCCGGAGCAACAGTAGATCTGAACAATACTCTTGTGTGTATATTATTGATATGTATTTGCTAAAATCCTGGCAGCTTCTAATGATGGAGGGATAGTGCAGGAAACAATCAGATGACCGGATGTGTGTGATGTCATTTTGGAAGCCAGAAATAATATTCTGCATTCTGTCTTGGATCTGACACCAAGGACCACTTACCCACATCATTTTGTCTTGCTCTGTTCAGTAAGCAGGAACAGTAATTCTCTAGATTAGTCAGGAAAATATAGTGAGAATAGTTAAGCATTGTTTTTTCTGTAACTTTGTGACTCTTTCCAGCTATATTATTTTCAGTATTTCCTGCAACTTAAATGCTGGTGTTTACTATAAATACATATTTAGTATTTTCATATTCTTTTCTTAGTTATTATTAAATATATTTAAACTTCTCATTGTGGCTGGTCCTTTTAGAGAAACATTTTAAACGTTCAGAGTGCTTACATTTATTTGGTGATAAATCTGGCCACTCCTGAAAGCCTTACTTCTTGGTCAACATTACCATTGGTGTATGTGTGTGTGTGTGTGTGTGTGTGTGTGTGTGTGTGTGTGTGTGTGTGTGTGTGTGTGTGTGTGTGTGTGTGTGTTTGTGTGTGTGTGTGTGTGTGTGTGTGAAAACCAAATCTCACAGTGTATGTGTGTCAGCTACTTAGAGCTTAGAGCAGGGACACAAAGAACTGGTTTCACAGAGAGAGTGCTGGAGGACTTAGCTTGGGCACTCTACCTAGGACTTAACTCCACAGCTGTACTAGTGGGAGCCTTAGTTGGGACCTGGGGAGATGCAGAGAGAGAAACCCAGACCCTGGGCTAAATGTGTTCCCTGTGTGCTCTTAAGGGAAATTGGGCTCGATGCAGCGAGGTCTGCATCTGGAAATACTGAGTGTACCCATCTGTATTCCACGTGAACATCCCTCTCCGGTGTGAGTGGTAAGGATTGAGGCTCCTTGATTCTGGCCCAGAGTGGGGACATCACAAGGCACTTTCCTGCTATTTCTGTGGCCAGCCAGCTGAATATGGGCATCCTGAGGCAATATAGCAATTGCCTCATGTATACTGACAATCACTTAATCCTGAAACAAACAAATACAGTATGTGAGAGAAGTAGTTACTCTGTGAAATTTGAGTTACGACTCACACACTGACAAATCAAATGACAAACAGGTTGTCACCAGATGCACATCATTTCCTTCACTACATAAGGCCTTGACACATAAACCCACATATGCAGAGGTACTCACAAGTAACTTACTAAAATGTCAGAGGCCTTCCATACACTCCCATCAGAAACCACACGATAACAAAATCAAGTTAACACTCACCACTACACATAAAAATGCACATCACAGTGCCTCCACAAGCAAGCCCCAAAGGTGAAACATCATAAGTTCACACATCTTAATCATAGGAGACTCCATCGCAAAACACACAGACACCCCGTCCACCCCCCACCAGGTTAGATAAAGAAGGTTACAATCAGTTGCCTGTCACAGGCTGGATTGCCCAGATCAAGCAGGAACTCAGGTCACTCAAACACAAGTACCAGTATGACTCAGTCATAGTCCATGTGGGTGTGAATGACCTGAGAAGTACCTCCCTGGATTATATGAAGAGAGACATGATGGACCCGTCTGAATAAGTGTCACAGGCTGGTATGAGTCTCACATTGAGCAGCATTCTACCCACACCAAGAAGGATACCACAATACAAACATAAAATGATTGACTTCAATAATTGGCTTAGCTACTGGTGTCATTCCAAGGGGAGTAATTATTTGTCTGCCTGAGATGACATGATCAACAGTCCATGCTGCTTTGCAAGAGATGGTCTGCACCTGTTGCCACTAGGCTTTATAATAATGGCCAAGGCATTAGCCATACCCATACTGTTTTTTTTTAGGCAATGCCAAATAAACAGACCTACTAACATAACAAATTCTTCTAATGTCAAGCTGAAGGTACTACTGCTCAGTGCTAGGAGTCATAATAAAAAACTGCACTTCCTGGAAGCTTTTCTCACCCTGGAGAATGATAACATTTGTCTAGTTACAGAGATGTGGTTCAAGGCTGCAGAAAGCACCCTGGCAGTGCAAGTTAACAATGCCTATAACACATTCAGACCACCCTCTGAAAAAGTAAAAATGAAAGGAGGAGGTGTTTCATTTTACATAAAAAATTATCATACCACATGATTGGTCAAACAGGATGACTCAGTTGAGCTACTCAGTGTCCAGCTGACCATAGGCAAAATCCCCCATCTTATCATCGCTAGTTATATGTCCCCAACCATGAACCATGAAAAACACTAAGCATACATGAAGTTACTAGAATTGCTTACCTTTCAGCCTAACAAACAACTTATAGGTGCTTTTAACTACCCCTTCTTAAACTGGGAAACATACATGATCGATAACATGCAGGTGCAGAGATTCCTGGACTTTGTCTATGCAAATGCTCTGAAACAGCTTGTCTGCAATCCCACTAGGGGCTCAAATATCCTTGACATAGTACACACAAACATGGGGGAGTATTGCCCCTCCTAAGTAATTTCCTCATTGGTAAGATCGGATCATAAATTGGTCTCCTTTGAAATAAGTGCAATGATAGAACTCCCATCAAACCCTAAAACCTTAAAGAATTTTTCCAAGGCAAATTATCTTCTATTAAGTGATAGCACAGGTAATTTTAAATCTCCCCTTAATCCTGAAAACACAGAGGCCTATGCAGAAGTATACATGAATGCACTGTACAAACACTTAAACAACTGAATAGAAATGGCAGTACCTGATCAAACTAAGCCCAAGTCACCATGGTGGACACCTTGCATAGACAATACAACAGAAGAAAGAAATTCCTGTCTAGAAGTAAGAGGGAGGGTACACAACAGAGAGAAAAAACATTTATTACTCACAACAAGCAAATCAGGGAAATAGCCAGGTCTTCAAAAGCTAAATATGAGACTAAAGTAGCCTCCCAAGCAGGCAAGACTAAAGTAGCCTCCCAAGCAGGCAAAAGATAACCATAAAGCATTTTTTAGTTATGTCCAAAATCTTAGGGGAAACACTCCACGACATGCTAAGTTGGCTGTAGATGACACTACCTATCAGCCAGAATAAATAGCAAGCATGCTGACCAATAAATTCAGTTCAAATTTTACCCCTCATCACCACCGGTCCCTCCCCATGAAATACTTCCTACTTCCTTTGCCAGTTATCACAAAAAAAAAAAAGGTTGTTACTGTACTGTCTAAAGCTAGAAACACTGCACCAATGGGCCATGATGGAATTCCAGGATGCCTATTAAACAGCTTGAAGCAGACCACTAGGGTCTCTATTTAACCACAGTCCCCAGTCAGTTTTTGTCCCAGCAGAGTGGAGGACAACAACAGTCATCCCTCTGCACAAGGGTAGACCATCAACTGACCCAGGAAACTACAGACCTGTAAGTTTGACTAGCCTCATATGCAATGTTATGGAAAGGATAATTATAGGCCTGATTGACAATGACATAGGAAATGTTCAGACTCTAGACCAAACCCAGTCCGGCATTGTTGAGGACAGGTGCTGCTTGCTCAATATTTGAGAAGGTCACTTATGCCATGGATGAGGGTAAGTCAGTGCATGCCCTCTACCTTGACCTGGTAAAGGCATTTAACACAATACCCCACTTGGGTATTATAGATAAACTCACAAAATTGGGAATAAACCTCTACATCACCAGATAGATAGCCAAATGACTCAATGATAAGAAATATGTTATTAGAGTTGTGGAATCCACATCCAGCAAGAGGCCAGTCATCAGCAGAGTACCACAGGGGTCAGTGCTGTGCCTCCCTCCTGTTTGAAATATACTTTTCAGATGTCAAGGCAAATGTAGATGGCCTTTGGATGATCAAATTTGCTGATGACTGCAAGTTGGGGACACTCATTGACGCTCCAAACGTTGTTGGTATCCTATAGACAGGACTGACACAGACTATTGATTCACGTCAGAGCCATGACCTCAACCTAAATTCAGAGAAGTGCAATAATAGTACCCTCTGGGAAATCAAATACCCTTACAAATTATAACATTGCTAGCAACTCCTAAGTGTGGATCCAGTAGTGAGAGACCTGGGTACTCAGATAGATATAATCTGAACTTTGACCACCAAGTGTCCATGGTGGTGAGGAAATCCTTCTATTTGGCTCAGCTTATAAGTAAGGGCATGGCATCCAGATCTAAGGACGGCATAGTACTACTGTACTCAGCCCTCATCAGACCAATAATTGTGTAGAATCCACCCTTTGGCATGTACCTCACCAGACAGCTGCAACAGACGGAGCGCACTCAGAGGTTTCTCATCAAATAAAATACAGGACATAACCAGATGCTATTAAAATAGACTTAGCACTTTCGCCCAGTATGCTAAGGCATCATCAGAGTCAAATTCAAACACTAAAATGACTTCCTATATACTGTCTGAGTACATACATCATTTCCTGTCTGTTCTGCTTTGAAAAAATTTTTCTTTAAAAAACAATGTTAAAACATTCCACGTAACATAATATAAAACTTGTCTTAAAAACATGAAACATTTGGGAACGTATTAGCTAGGATACAACTATAGCAATTGTGACGTTAACAATATATATATTTTAAATATTTTTTGCTCTACGTTTTTAAAATGCAAGCTATTGAGATGTTGTCATTAATCCCCAGTTACATGGAATGTTTAAACATTGTTTTTTAAAGAAAAATTGTTTTCAAAGCAGAACAGACAGGAAATTATGTATGTACTTAGTCAGTATATAGGAAGTCATTTTAGTGTTTGAATTTGACTCTGATGATGCCTTCGCATACTGGGTGAAAGCGCTGTCTGTTTTAATTGTATTTAATAAAACTGCAGTCATTTCGAAGTTATGCAGTGGTTTTACATTCTGAGTTATTAGTGGCTGAAGAAGTCGAGTGTGAGGAGTTTCTTTTAGTTCTAAGATTTCAGATGCTTTTGAATATTTTCTGGAACTGGGTCACATTTTGAGTTCATTGCATTACCCTTTGAGCTATCTAGTTATCTAAGAGTATTCATAAAGTGTCAAGCTCTTGTGACAGCCTATTCTGGATTGCAAGGTATTCACATTTTTTCCTTATTTAAATGACTTTATTACCTTTGTAGTTTCTTTTTCACATTGTCAGAAATTTCTCACTTGGGTAAGGGCTCTTCAACACAAGCTGGGATTCCAAGAGAGCATACAGAAATCTTTTCCTATTACATCTAACAGGATTTTTTTCTTGGGGTCTGTCCTGGACACCTCATTTCAAAGTGCTTTTCTACCACACTGAAAAAAATAGATTTGTATTTAGATCTATTTCTGTGGTTTTCCACTCAGACTTCTGTCTGAGCAAGGAAATTCCTCAGGATTCTGGGTCTCAGGGCATCTATGATGCTCATGGTACCTCTTGCAAAACTCCACAGGAGAAAGAGCCAATGGGAACTGAAATTTCTTTGGTCCCAGCATTAATGCCCCTTAACTTTTCAGATTCCAGTTTTGGAGTTTATGAAAACAATGATTATGTGGTGGAGACACCAAATTTCTCAGAATCTAGGTCTCCCATTCTCCCCTCCTGCTCCAGCACAGTCAGTTACTACAGATTCCTCAGACTGCTTAGGAAGCAGTGCCAATGTGAATAAAAGTACAGGGTCTCGAGAACAAAAAAGACAGACCAAGATATATAAATGTAAAAGAGATGTTAGGTCTTACAAATGCTATCAACTCTTTCAGTCATCTCTGGTCTCTGAGACCTCCACAAGCATTTTCAGACAAAACAACACTGATGTGGTACATGAACAAGGGGACACCACATCTTGCCTTCTATGCAGACTAGCCAGGGTAGCCTGGGATATAAATTTTCAATATACTATCACTCTATAGGAATCTTACATGCCATCTGAGCAAAACTGTGTGGAAGACAAGCTGAGCTGGACAAGGACAGACCCTCATGAATGAAAACTGACTCAGAGGGTCTACAAAGATTGGATCTATCCATGGGAATTACCTCAAATACATAATTGTGCCTGTGGTCATTTGGCAAAATTCTGTTCCAGGACTCCATGAGTGAAGACCTGGAAGACAGATGTTTTTTTTTTCTTTTCCTTGGACAGTAATATTCATGTATGCTTTTTGCCTTTTACAGTAATTTCCAGGGTCCTTATGAAGACTGATGAAGGCTTCCCTAAGGCCACTGTGGTGACTCATTTCTGGCCCAGGCAACAGTAGTTCTTCTTTCTTTTGTAAATAGCCAGGGGCAATTAGCACAAGCTACTTTACAGGCTAGATTTGCTCTCACAAGACCAGGGATGTTTGATACATCCTAACCCCAAACAGCTACAACTGACTGCCTGGATGATAGAGTTTTGATAACTTTTAACACCTTCTTTATGAAGACATGCAGCAAGTTTTAATATTTATTTATTTATTTAAGTTTGATGATTAGGGAACTCCACTGGGCCATAATGAGCCCATTTTCAGTGGAGGCCCAGGGAGAAAAGCTCCAAGATATTGCAGTTACAATGTTACATGTTACAAAAGACAATAGTATGTACAGAAAGTTTAAAACATTTACAGAAGAATAAACAATTAGTCATAAGATCATAGAGTACATTTAAACATATGGCTACTAGCCCTTTGCAGGTAGGTAGACTAAACATTTACAGAATAAATAAACATTTTGTCAAAGATCTTAGCAAGTAAAATGTGTACAACATACAGCTGCTAGGTCTTAGCAAGTTAGGTGAAACAAATTTTGTGAGGAGAAAATACCAGTATATTTGAAACGAAAGCATAGCAAATTGGATAGTAAAGAAAAAATTCAGTCCCTGGTAGGGAAGAGAAAGTTTTAGGTAGAGATGAAGCAGTAGTAGTGGTTAAACTGGTGGTGATGATTTCAGTGCAGGGTAATGAGACAGGTGGTTTAGAGGGGTTTATGTTGGAGTGTGACATTGGGCATTCCCATTTAGATAATAGATGAGAGAAAAGCTGAGATTTATAATTCATATGGTTAGTAGGTTGCGTAGGTGGGGGGGGGGAGTTCCACTGTTTAGCTAAGGAGTAGGACATTAGTAGTTGGACAGGTGGTCATGCTGGTTTGTGGACCTGAAGGAGATTTTGTTTTCTAGATCTGAGTGAGCGGTTGGGTATATAGGTTTTTAAGGAAGTAGCGAGAGATGGGAAGTCCACAGGTTTAAAGATGAGCTTGTGGGCAATGACGAGTTGTAGGTAACTGAGATAGTTGGGTAGTTCAAGCCAGTTGAGGGTGAGGAGGGAGTGGGAGTGATGGGGTGAGTTCTTAGAATTGGTTGCAAATTTGCAGATCTTATGGTAGCAGGATTCAGGTTTGGATCATAGGCTGAGTTGGAGATTAGTGAACAGAGGGGCACCTTACATAACGGAGGGGAGCAGGAAGGGGGATGCAAGGATTTCACATGTAGAAGGGCTGAGGAAGTGGTGCCTGTAGAGGAGACATAACTTTTGGTGGGTTTTCTTGATTGCAGAGAGGATGTGGGTATCAAATTTTAGTTCTTCATCAATGATGATGCCGAGAAGCTTGGTGTTGGGAACAATTTCAAGGGCGGTGTTGTTCTGGCTCTGTATGGTGAAGGAGGTTTTGTCAATAAAGGAGTTTTTGGTTGGGGAAAAAATCATTAGTTTGATTTTATTTGCATTTAGAGACAGATGGTTGGTCTTCATCCAGGTTTCAGTTGTGGAGAAGCTAGTTGGGTTTTTGCAAGGAGATCAGAGGGGGAGAAGGCTGGGCAGATGATAGTCGAGTCACCTGCATATTGGATGACAGACAATTCTGAGATGTAGTGGTGAAAGTTGTTAATGAATAAGTTAGAGTAGATGGCCAAGAACGGAACCTTGAGGGATGCCTGTGGGTGTGGGTAGGAAGAGGGAGGTTGAGGTTTTCCATTGGACAGCTTGTTGGCGGTTTGACAGGTAGCTGGAATACCTGGCAATGGTGGTGGTAGAGAGATGTAGGGTAGAGAGTTGGGATATGAGTAGGGTGTGAGAGATGGTGTCAAAGGTCTTTGACAGACCTAGTAATAGTGTAGATACAAATTTGCCTGAGTCACATGCCAGGTTGATGGTTTCTAGAAAGGAGAGAAGGGCAGTCATGGTACTGTGGCCAGGGCAGAAGCCATGTTGGGTAGAGAATAGGAGATTGTTTTGGGTTAGGTGTGTCATGAGTTGTGCTTGGATGGTTTTCTCTAGTATTTTTGAAATGGGGGAGAGGATGGCCATAGGCCTGAAGTCAGTGGTGTCAGTGTTTTTACCACCTTTGTGGAGGGGGATGATGTAAGTGTGATGCCAGATAGAAGGAACGTATGATTCTTGTATGGATCTGTTTATAAGAATAGAGATGGGATAGGTGATGCTGTCTGCAGATTGTTTGAGGAAGGTGGGTAGAAGATTATCAGGTGCATTGTGGCAGGGTTTGGGCTTGAGGAGAAATCTTTTTATAGTGCTTGTTGGAATGGGAGTAAGGCAGAAGGGTGTTGAGGGAGGGAGGTTTTTGTGGTCATGTTTGGGTAGGAGGGGCTGGGGCTGGAAGATGGGGCTGGGAAGGAGGAAGATAGTTTGGCTATGCAGTCAGTGAAGAATGAGTTGATCTGGGTGGCTGTATCAAGGTTGGAAAGGTTGGGATTTGGGCAGGGACTTTCATTTTTACCAGGGTGCAGAATCGATGAGATGGAGTCCCAGAATTGTTTGGAATTAGTTGAGTGCAAGGACTGGAGTCTGGAGTAGTGTGCTTTGTGGTCTTTATTTATTCTTTTTTTGTGTGGAGTTTCGAAGATGCTTAAATGCGAGGAGGGAGCTGGGGTTTTTTTTTTGTTTGTTTTTGATATTGTTTCCATTTTTTGTCCCTTTGGTGCATAGCTAGTTTAGTTTCTTTAGATAACCATGGGTAGGGATTTGTTTTAATCCATTTGGTTCTCAGGGGGGCTTACTGAGTGAGCAGGTTTAGGAATGAGTGGTTAAAATAGGATACAGCATCATCTAGTGGAAAGTTTTTGAGGGGATCAGTCAGCTTGCTTTTGGCATTCTGAGAAAGTTAGAGGGTTGAAAGATGAGAGGTTGTGGGCTTGGATGTAGAGGTGCTATTTTTGTAGAGGAGATGGGAGATGGGAGGATCAGGTATTTTTCTGGCTTCGGTGATAAGATTAGGGTGAGTTGTTAGGATCCAGTCAATGTTGGTTCCAGAGGTACCATCTTTATTTGGTCTGGTTGGAGAGTGAATTAGTTGGGAGAAATTGGATAGGTTTATTGTGTGGGAAGGGGCTTCAGAATTAATAGTGATCCAGTTGATGCTGGTATCCCTGAGGATATAGGTTTCATTTTTTATGTTAGAGGAAAATCAGGAGAGGATGTTTTCAAGAGTTTAGATGTTATCGCCAGGGGGAATATAGAGGGCAGCGATACATATGGACTTGTGGTTGTTTATCTTTATATTTATTATAATTTCAGCATTGGCAAAGGTTGGTATTTCATTGGTATAGGAAGTTATGGTATGGGAGGAGGGGTAGATTATAGCTATTCCACCTCCTTTTCTGTGGGCTGTGTCAATTCAAATCATTTGGTAACCTGGTGGTAATATTTCATTATCTTTTTATGAAGGATTTGAGCCAGGTTTCAGAAATGGCGGTTATATCGGGGTGGTTATGGGAGAGCCAGGCATGGAGGTTAGGGATTTTATTTCTAAGGCTTTGTGCATTAAGTGTAGTGAGACGAATGGGTTTTGTTTTTGTGGGTTGAGTGGAGGGTTTGGTGATATTAATGTTAGAGATCGGTCCGGGGTTAGGGTTGATGCCACCGGCATGTGAGAGAGAGATATGGTGGAGGAGTAGAATGAGGTAGTGTGTTGGGGATGAATAACAAGGGTTTTCTGAGAGACATGATTTTTTGATAAGACATTTAAGAGATAAGTGCAGGGGAGGTGGGGAGAGGAGTAGTCTAGGTTTGAATAGATGGGTTGGGTTAGAAGTGAAGAGTTCATGTGAGATGGATGAGTTGGAGGGGGAGTGAGGATGTCGGTAAGATGCAGTGGAATGTGTATGAGGGGTATAGTAAGGGTTGGGAACTTTTGTGAGATAGGTAAGACAGGAGAGAAAGATTAGTAGGGCAAATAAGGTAATATGGAGTGTTAATATGCAGAGCATTGTGGGAGGGGTAGTAGAGTGTATGGTGAATGTTAAGGTTTACAAGTGGGTGAGGCTTAGTTTAGTTTTATTGTGACTGGAGTGGAGTGGGATGGGGCGGAGTCAGGGAATGTATAAATGTACAGATAGCAGGGGTGGGTGAAATGTTGGGACAGGGTAGGGGAGTGGAGTGAGCCCGCAGGGTGAACGGAGTGGGTAGAGCCAAGAAGGAGTGATTGTCCACAGAAAAAAAATAATCAGTGACTGGGACTCAGAAATAGGGATGGGACTACAGCTATAGAGTAAGTTTTATTATTATTTAATCTTGTTTTATTTGTTTGTTCTTTATTGCATTTTTCAGCAGGTAAGGAAAGCCCAAGAAATTTGTTGGTATTTCACGGTTCTTTAATATGGGGCAGGAGAAGCAAAAATATACTGAAATATATACTAGTGAAGACAAGGAAAGTTATACGGTGCGAATGGAGGCAATTATGTATGCTGCCACCAAGTGGCAAAAGGAGATGGCAAACAGAAAAGATAATGTAGTTCATCGTTTAATTCAATTAAACCTAATAAGTTTTAGCAGAAGTGATCAGGGGGAGAAAATTTAGAGCTGGAAAGGAGGATGAGTGGTAACGGACTGCGGTAGGCTGCTATCACGCAGCCGGAAGGTAGAATTACTGTTCTAAAATTATTTACTAGCTAAAAGTTATTTAGTTAAGGCTGCATACACTCAGGCTTCCTTAAGGAGAGGATATCCACACTTTAGGTAGCATTGATGGTGCATGGGGAGCAGACAGTCCAAGGGCGTCTTCTTTGTTTCAGAAGGGAGGTATTCCTTGGTATTTAATTGCAGAGAGGGAGCACCCAAGGTAGCAAGCTGTAGAAGAGAGAGAAAAACAATATTCAGCAATTACAGCAAGTACACTAATCCCAAACCTGATCCAGCGGATATAGCTCTAGGTCTTCCCAATTCTGCAAAGCACATAGTCAATTCCAGTCCTACTCTACCTGATAAGGATGCATTTCTCTCAATTGGCCAGATCTTTGCCTCATATTTTTGGTCTGTTCCTCATAAAATTTGTGGATTTCTGACAAGTGACTGTGGGTTGATGCCATTAAATAATGACTTACATTTGAGATTTAGACTCCATATCCTTTTTTTCCAAAGACATTTTTATTAAATTTTGTTAATAAACATGGACATAAAGTATTAAAAATAAACAATATAAAACATAACTATTTACACTATATAGAAACATCCATGATAAACATTAGTTTTATCCAAGAAAGGTAATCAATATTTATCTAACAATCTCTCCAATTTTTGGCAAGCTAGTCTTTTGTGTGTTACATTTGATGATCTCTGATAAATAGTTTGCATTTCTTTTTTACATACAGATTTTGCTATTGAAATAAACTCATTAAACATAAGATCTTGCTTATTTTTCCAGTTCAATGTAATTATTTTTCGAGCAATAGCTAGAATTAACCAAAGAACAGGTAACTGATGTGTAGGAATTATACTTGGGGTAGGGACATTGAATAATATCAAAGAGCTAGTAATTTGACAGTTATCAGACCACAGGGCTTTTGCAAAATGTCTAAAATCACTCCAGTATTGTGTGAGAGTTCTACATTCGATGAACATATGAACCCAGTTGGCTTCAATAATATCACCACACCTCCAGCATTTGCTTTCATTACTCTTGGTTATAAGGTCATTTCTGTGTGGAGTGTAAAAGCTTCTATGAATAAATATCCAGGGATATAGTCTCCAATATAAAGATGATGAAGTGTTTTTTATTGAATTTAATAACTGTTTCTTATTATAGTTAGATAAAGGTTCACCATTAATCTTTATGGAGTAATTCCCAAAAGCTTGGTCAAAAGTAATCAAGTCTTCTCGTAGGATTTTATATACAGGTGATATGCTTAATTTATGTTCAATGTTCATCAACTACACCATATGAATAGTTGTATTAATCTTGGTATAATATCAGTTTGCAGATTTATTGACACTCTCACTTTATTTTCAACAAACTGTCTTAAAGATTGAATACAGAGCCAATTATCTTGACAGACATTATATCTGGCTAAGACAAAGTTCATTGGTTGGATGTTCTTATTGTCTATAAACTTGTGCCAAAACTTTAGATTATTCTCTTTAAGATTCCACATCTCATTGATATTGAACATATCTAGGCAATCTGGTGTATAAGCTATGGGAAATGTAATAAAAAAGGTGTTCTTTAAATTATAATTTGTTGTCGAATATATTTTTGAAAATATAAAATACTTGGTTTATACCATGTGAGAAGTGGCTAAATTTCTTATTATATAAGCAATATTCACAGAGTATCCAAAATATTTTGTTAATTCCAAAGGTTTCCTTAAACTGGGTTTCTGAGTTCTCAGAGGAAGTTATATATATTTCATGTAGATGTTTCCAGCTAGTGGTGTATATGGATGAAATCCAGTGTAGTATTGTGTTAATAATGACAGATTTGGAATAGAATTCTATGTTGGGAAAGCCAATCCCATTACTGTCCCAGGTTCCAACATGCCATTTATAGGCTATTCTTGGTTTCTTTGGGAACCATAGAAAAGTTAGTAATAGGGAATCTATTTGTTTAAAGAATTTCTTAGGAGGAGGTAAAATCAATGATTGTATGTAAAATAAAATCTTGGGCAAAATAATCATTTTTATTAATGTAAGTCTGTCTTCCATGGTGAAAAACATTTCGTTCCACTTTTTAGTCAAGTCACTGATTATAGCTACCATTTTAGTGAAGTTAAATTTAATAGTCTCATTACATTTATTCTTAATACTTATTCCTAAATAATCTATCTCATTTTCCCAGTTGAATGTATTGTATTTTGCAAATTGCTATTTATTTTCTTATTGATTAAAAGTGTTTTGGTTTTATTTTGATTAAAATTGAGCCTTGAGATTTTTCCAAACAGTTATGACATTCATGATATGTTGTAAAGAGCCTTCTATGTCACTGGATGTTAGTAGAATATTGTCAACAAAAAGCTGAACTTTTGGACTGTATCCCTCATTAACTTGAAATCCTTTGATATCTGTGTTATTTCTAATAAATGAAGCAAAAGGTTCCACTGATAAAACAAAAAATAATGGGGATAGAGGGCAACCTTGTCTAGTTCCTTTATGAATTTTTACTGGGGATGATAGTCATGAACCAATCTTAACAAATGCTTTAGAATCACTATAAATATTTAATATCAGTTTAGTGAAATCTGAAGTAAAGTTAAATTCTTTAAAGATTTTTTGTAAGTATGACCAACTAAGGGAATTGAATGCCTTATCAATAGCCAGACTAATAATAGTTAATTGTTTCTTGGTTTTGTTTGCAATGTCTATTAGAGATAGTAGCTTAATAATATCGTTGTGCACTTTTCTATGTAAAGTAAAGCCAGTTTGATCAAAGTGTATTAGATTGGGTAATATATTCTTTAGTCTTTTGGCCAGGATAGACATGAAAATTTTATAATCGATATTTAACAATGATATGGGTCTATAGGACGCACATAGTTGGGGGTCCTTACCTTGTTTCAGAATGGGGGAAATTATTGAGTACTTCCACGAGAGAAGGAAGATTAAGTCTTGTTTAACCATGGAAAATGTGTTTAATAATAACTTTATTGTGTGCTCTGGAAGAATTTTACATATTTCTGGGATTATCCCATCTAACCCTGGGGCTTTATTATCCTTCAGATTTTTAACTTGTTCTTTCACTTCTGCTAAGGTTGTTTGTTTATTTAGGGTACTATTTTGTTGTTTTGATAGATTAGTCTTGATATTTTCTTGTAGAAATGTATCTATTGCATCATCTGAATCTAGTGGTGATTGCATGTCATTGATTGACCGATTTACTGTATTATTATTCTTGTATTTAATTTCATAAATTTGATTTTGTTTACTAATTTGTTTGGATCTGATAGCTAGTTTATGTAAATGCCTAGGGCTTACTGAATAGGACTGTAGTTTAATATTTTTTACGCTTATAGCAACCTTATAATTCAATATTTCTAAATATCTAAATATTTGTGGTTTAGCTTAGAAATTTCAGTAAGTACTGCTTTATCATTTGATTTTAAATTTAGTTTCAACTTATCTATTTCGGCTTGTAAATGAGAAAGTTCCTTGTCCCATTCCTTTCTCCTTTGAAAATACAAAAGCTTTAACTCCACTAAAGATGTGAACTTTTAATGCATCCCAGAGTATATCTGTTACTTCACCATTATTATTATTTTCCATAAATGCATTTATTTCTTTTAATAACCACTCCTTAAAACCTTTTAACTTAGTAGCATAGACTGGGATTCTTTGAAAAATTATTATATCATCTTTTTTCACAGTTAAGCTGAACAAAAAGCCATAGTGGTCAGAGAGTGGATATGACTGCATTGCAGCATCACTTGTTTTAGAGTGAAGAGTGTTAGACACAAAAATCTAATCAATATTAGTTTTTGTGCCAAATCGGAAAGAATAATGAGTGTATTGAAGTGAATTTTTAACTCTTAAATTATGTATGTCTCTAAAATTTATTGAGGCTATAAAACTGTTTACCTTTTTAGCTTGTGTCATTAGTTTAACCTTACTATTTTTAGAGATGTCTTCATCTGATAACAAGCAATTGAAATCTCCCACCAGAATAATTTCTCCCTTTGTATGTAAAGTAATGAGATCCAGGTAGTTCTTCACATATTTAGTTACTAGACCAGGAATCCAATATGAGTTTACCAGTGTGAAGCATTTTTTTGCCTTTGCCTATGCAAAATAAAGACTTTTGCTTTGTATATGTATTTCAATAAAATATTATGTAAAATAAAGACACTTCACCTTTGCTTTGTGTATATATTCCAATAAAACATTAAGTAAAGAGGTCTGAAAGAAAGTATTTAGTATTATTTGACAACAATTCTATTTGTCTTTTAATTTTTTATTTGCACTTTCTTTGACAGTCCAAGTGTTCTTAGTTGCATGTCTTTTCAGACTCTGTGTAGACCATTCCATGTCCTCTATATCAGTATTTTTTTCTTGTGAATAAAGTCCAAAGCCTCTGACAAAGAGCTCAAGATCTTCTCACCTTCTGGTAAAGATATTTTTATCCTGGAGGGAAAGAGAATTTGTGCTTTGATGTTAACTTTTTTAAGAGATTTTATCAAGGGAACACATTCTTTCCTTCTAGTTATGATAGAAGAAGTATAGTCATTGTCAAAACAAATGAGTTTGTCCTTTATCTTGATGGGAGAATTATTCCACACAGACTTCAGAACCAAATCCTTATCTTGTGAGGACAAAAATGTAACAATGATGGATCTGGGGTTAGGAGAAACTGTTGTTGAAGCAGGTTTTGCTAGAGACTGGTGAGCCATCTCTATACCAAAGGAAAGGGCTTCAGGAAGATTTAGTGCTGTTGGAAGCCAGTTATTAAGAAAGTGTATCATATCAGTTCCCTCTTCCTTTTCTGGTACTCCATAGATTGTAATGTTGTTTCCCCATGAACTACTTTCTAGGTCTTCCAGCTTTTCTGTTAGTTTTGTATTCTGTTACAAAATAAACTCATTTTGACTTTCACATTCCATCAGTCTGCCATCCATATCTGTTACAGATTCCTCGATAAAAGCAATTTGTTCAGAATGCCATTTCACTAAGAATGTCCAGCTGCCTTCTACAGTCTTGTTTGATAGTATCTATTGTATTCTCTAGTTTGTCCATTTTTATAGATAGTTCTTGAATTATTAATGCTTGCAGCTCCTTCTTTACCACACTGTCCTGATGAGAGATCTTCGAGTTACTTATACTTGGATTTCCTAAGGAAAAACTTCTTGACAGGAAAAAATAATAAAAAGTTATGTTTTAATACTAATTTTTGAAAAATAATAAAGGACCTATATTCATAAATCCTCTGATATACCTTTGGATTAGTATTTCCAAAAATTAGATTCAGTTTCCTGTCACAATAAAAATGTTATAAGCAGAGCTAATGTTCAGTGCTGCTAGCAGTCTGGCATCTTAGCCATGCCCCTCAAGGCCTTCTAACTTGATTTCTCGGTGTCCAGTAGAATGAGCAGATAAGATGAAACTCGACTCCATATCCTTCAGAGAAATGCATGCTACACAAATCCTGGTATTCTATCAGTCATAGCCGGCCTTAGGCATAGGCCAACTAGGCAGCTGCCCAGGGCACCTGTCTAGCAGGGGTGCTTTTCCAGTATTTATTTGGTTTAGGTATACCAGGATGGGGGCACCAGGTAGTGTGGTGGGAGGCACCGTTTAGCCCTTTTGCCTAGGGCACCAGTTGACCTAGGGCCGCAACTGCTATCAGTATTCTGTGTTACACAAATCCTGTTATTCTAACAATATTCTAAGAGCAATATTTAAAATCTATTCCTAGTTTTGGGCCTTTGTCCCCCCATAATTTTAGGTTTTCTCCAGATTTCTTGTGTTGAAAGGTTGAAAGGTATGTAAGAATAGGACAATTATTGAAAGGTATGGGGAAAAAGGTGTATACTAGTGTTATTCTAGCAATATTTTAAGAGCAATATTTAAAATCTGTCCCTAGTTTTGGGCCTTTGTCCCCCCATAATTTTAGGTTTTCTCCAGATTTCTTGTGCTGAAAGGTTGAGAGGTATGTAAAAATAGGATAATTATTGAAAGGTATCGGTGAAAAGGTGTATACTAGTGCAGCTTTGTTTTCAGAATTTTAAACTGTTAGGCTCATATGTTAAACCTTGTTCTGACTAATTGTGAAAGTATGAGGAATGTTTTATTTGCAGTTTCTTCTTCTGAAGAAACACTGCTTTAAATAACTGTTTCTTCTGTCTCACAGGTTATTATTCATTGTTTATAGTTTGTATATGACTCTGTCGATAATTATTACAGGATTATGGCCACTATACTTTTTTGAGGATGTTTACATGGCTGCTTTCTTAGAACCTCAAAAAATTGTGTTAAAAATAGATTTTAAATTCAAACTTGATACAGATTTAGTGTTTTCCCCTCTGCTGCAGAGGTGATCAAAAACTTGATGAAAGAGGCAAGCTGATCAAGGGAATCTCTAATATTTTCTTTCTCCTTATCCAATTTTGGCAAAAGGCAGGAAGAAACACTATAAAGAAAATACAGGTAAACAGACATGTAAGAAAAAAAATGCAAAGGTGTTCAGAAAAAAGTCTTGAACATCCCCAAACCAAGGACAGTCCAACAAGTCTGAATGACCCTTCATGTGACCCCCTCACATCCTGACCTCCTTTTTTTCCAGAAAGTCTGAATCTCTGAATCTCCATTTGTCATCTCTGACAGCCAATAGTTTCAGACAAATAGGAACTGAAAATCATTCATCGAGGTTACAGATGGCAGTAGGAGGAAATTCCTCCTTTCAAGGGGGCCATTGCTCATCCTCCAGATCAAACTCTTTCATTTCCTCTAGTTCTTCATCACATGGTCTTCCAAAAAGTGAAAGAAACAGTTCCTCCTTCCCATGTGGTAAAGGTTTTTTATTCAAGGATGCACCTATTGAAGACAAAAGTATATGCTTGGAGACCTTTTCTGCATCTTTCTTTCCCATTTTGTGATAGTGTCTAAATTCAGAATGGTGTCACTTCACAATACATTGCCTCTCCTTTCTCAGTCAAGTTTTCTGGTAACACTAGATTTAAAATGTGCTTATCATCACACCCCTATTAATTCAGACATCAGATGTTTCTCAGTGTTTATTGTGTCTGGATCACATTATCAGTTCTCTGCCTTACATTTTGGAGTATCCACTGCACCAAGAGTATTCACTAAGTGTCTAGCTCCAGTTATAGCTCATTGCAGGCTACAGGATATCCATATTTTTTTCATATTTAGACATCTTGCTTATATTTACAGTCTTTTTCAAAGTGTCAGGAGTCTCTCTTTCTCTTGAGTAAAAAATATCTTACACAAGCTGGGATTCCAAGAGAGCATTAAAAAGACTTACTTGACTCATTTACACAGGATTGTTTTCCTGGGATGTCAACTACATACTTCAGTTCAAAGAGATTTTCATCCACAAGAAAAAATAGATCAATATCTAGATCTATTTCTAAGGTTTTCCACTCAGACTTCTGTCACTGTGAGGGAATACATCAGGATTTTGGGTCTCATGGCATCTATGATTCCAATGATACCCCTAGCAAGGATCCATATGAGAAAGCTCCAAAGCAGTCCATCACCACAGATGCATAGACTTTGATTGGGGAGCAGTTTCAGGAGGAATAAAAGTGCAGAGGATGCGGGACACCTTTGACAGATCAAAGTCCATAAATATCAAGGAGATGCTTGCCCTGATCAAGGCACTCAACTCTTTGAACCATCATTGGTCCCTGGGACTTCTTCATGTGGTTACAGACAATACCACAGTCATATCATATATCAACAAGCAAGGGGAACCAGGTCATACCCCCTTTGCAGACTAGCTATATTAACTTGGAATACAGCTTCACAGCACAGTCTCACTCTGTAGACATCCTACATTCCACCAGAGCAAATACGTGTGGCAGACAAGCTGAACAGGACCAGGGCAGACCCTCACAAGTGGAAACTAGGACAGGGGGTCTTCCAAGCTTTGATCAATCTGTGAGGAGTTTATCAAGTAGGCCTCTTTGCCTCCTCTCTGAAATGTCAAGATTCTGTTCCAGAACTCCATACAAGAAGGCCTGGAAGACAAATGTCTTTATGTTTCCACAGACAGGAATGTTCCTGTATGCTTTTCACCTTTTCCACTAATATCTAGGGAACTTCTGAAGATTCAGAAGGAATCCCCAAAGATCATTGTGGTGAATCCCTTCTAGCTCAGGCCACTGTGGCTCTCCCTTCATTTGGAAATAGCCAGGGACAATTACCACAAGCTTCCTCAAAGACTGGATCTACTCACACAAGAACAGGGATGTTTGATACACCCTGACACCAATTAAAGTAAATTGACTGGATGATAGGGACTTAATTCATTTTAGGCACTTATTTATTGAGGATGTGGAGCAGGTACTGATGGCGGCAAGAAAGCCTGCTACTATAAAATAAAGAAGTTATGTACTTATCATAATGTTCCATCTGTATTGTCCATTTTCATTCTTCCTCAGTAGTTGAGTTTGGATCTGACCCTCGGATCTGATTCGGCCATTATTTTAGCTCGTGGCCACTAAACTGCTCTCAAGCTCCTCCCTCACCCTTAATTCACCAACTCCTAACATACCTGAGATCTTGTTTGCTGGTGCACATAATGTAAGAAATATTGGCGATATTGTACTTGAGAGCCTCACCAGTTCGTTTCGCGCAGAAGTGGGTGTGTCGCGAATTGAGTGACAACCCGGTCTGCATATGTAATTTGCTTGTGCATACATGATATGAGAATATTAACATAAATTAAATGTAAGCAGTCTTGCAAATCTCACTTTACGGTCATTCGGTCTATTTAATCATAAAACCCGAAATTTTAACAGCACACTCTATAATTCAGGAATTTACAAATGTGCAAAAAATGACAAATAATGCCCATAACACGTACACTTTCCTAGTGTTAATACAGTTGACCTCAGTCAATGGTCAGAACCACGCCTCTCGCACAGTAAAATGCCTGATGACGTGTGTTTTGCTGCTAACATTTGATTTTGCTGAATCATTTTTGATTTCATTTGTTTGGACAGTAAAAGGCCTGATGAAATGTGTTTCGCTACTAACGTTTGATGGTTTTGTTTCTTTGGTGGTTATGGTGCAATAAAACCTGTCAACTACTGATGTTGGTAACAGTTTACTGTTATATTTATTGTCAAATTATACGTCAGTGCGCTTGTTTTTACATTTTGTTGTACATTCAGAGGGAATGCATATTCATGAATGACATATCACAGGGGTGGGTTTTGGGTGGGGCTTGCTACTGCGCATCTGGTGAGGCCCTCAAGTACAATATCACCAAAAATATTATCATATAGTGTTGATAAAAGAAGCCATAATCTGGAACTCAATATAAAGGATAGAGGTGTCCTTATAATCTTTCTCTCTCTCTTCCAGAAATCATTTGTTAAAAGGCTGGGGGTTGGTGGTGGGGAAGTTAAGGAAGAATAAAAATGAACAACACAGATGGAACATCATGGTAAGTACATAACGTCTTTATCTGATGTTGTCGGTTTTCATTCATTACTCAACAGCTGGGACAGAGTCCCCAGCTACCTAAAGTCCTGAGTGGACTCTAAGGAAGGATATTGCTGAGCACAGTTGAGCAAAAAGCTGCTCTTACCCTCGAGACCAGATCCAGTTTATAATGAGTAATAAAAGTATGAAGACTGGCCCAAGTTGCAGCTGCATATATGTTGTTCATGGAAACCCTAGATAGAAACACTGAAGAAGTTTCTATGGACCTAGATAAATGGGTTCATAATGGTTTTGGTAAGGACAGGCCCAACTTGGAGACAAATGCTATGCAATCAGTCAACCATCTGGCTAGAGTTACTTTTGCTACAGATTTGCCCAATTTTTAATCTGCAAAGGAGACAAATAATTGGTGTGTTTTTCTAAAATCCTTTATTCTATGTAAGTAAAAATGCAATTGTCTGTGAACATCTAATAAGTGTAGCATATATTCACCTTTGTTTATGAATTTAGGGAAGAAAACTGGCAGATTGATGGACTGGTTGATGTTAGACTCTGAAATCACCTTAGGAAGGAAAAGAAGGATTAGTTTGTAGTGCTACTCTATCCTTATGGAAAATCAGGTAGGGAAGTTTGGAGGACAAAGCTTGTGACTCTGAAATTCTTCTGGCAGAAGTGATTGCTACTAAAAAGATAGTTTTCCAGGTCAGAAACTTAAGATCACATTTTGCTGCTGGTTTAAAAGGGAAATGAATTAAGGCCTGCAGTATCAGCTTCAAGTCGCATGCAGGAATTGGGTCTTTATATAGAAGTCTCAAGAGAAGAGTGCCTTTCAAGTAGGCTTTACAAAGTTTGGATGATTCCAGAGAAGAGTTCTCAAACCCAATATGAAAATTAGAGATGGCTGCCAACTGAACTCTAATGGCTAAGGAACTAGTTTCTTCACTGAAAATTGTCACCAAAAACTCTAGAACACTCTGTACTGGGGCAGAAAGGGGTCAGTATGTTTCTGATTTGCCAAAAAAACAAATCTTTTCCAATAACTTCTATAAAGTTTTCTGGTAGAAGCTTTATGGGAAGATAAAAGGATATGGATAGCCAACAACTGGAATGTCCACAGAGGTTCCTCACTAAAATAAAGTAAAATGTCCTATGCAGACCACTTCAATGCCCTATCCCTGTACTCTGTCTCCTACAGGCTTTTAAGGAGAGATCTTTGCCTGGCATACAGGGCATAGTCAGACTCCACTCTGATGGACCTCCTGCATATCCACAAAACAAACAGCACCAGAATGACCCATTCTAAAGACTTAAACCTTGCCTGTGATATAAATAGGACCTGCTGAAGAGATAGGTATGTATCTCAGAGACTACTTCATCTATGGAACAGGCTTCCTATCCATGTGAAGCAGAGTTCCTCCCTAATCCAATTCAAGTGCAACTTGGACAATTGGATGGGAAACCAGAAATGCATCCCTGGTTTGGCACTTACGTCTCTAATGGACACAGGCAACCTGTAAATGGTTCATCTCCCAGGCCCATGCTTACACTCATGAAGGGTATCAGAACTTGTCAGAGATTTGGGATGCATGGCTAGGCTTAAAAAGGCCTTAGTATTTATTAGTCTAGTAACACCTATGAACCTATGAACCTATGATGAACATGGAATGAGAGCAGGAGTTGTCTGGTTATTAAAGGAAGTGGAGAAACCACGCTGTTAGCTTGAGGTTTAAGATATCCAGATGAATCATGCCTGTTGGGTGATACAAAAAGTTTGGAATTTGATCCTGAATCCAAGGTGGGTAAATTATATGAGGCCAAAGAAAGGGGGAACCAAACCTGTCGTGGCCTGTAAGGTGCAATAAGTGTTACTTTGCTCATCAACTAGACAGCTTTCTGCAGAGACTTGGGGATTACTGGGTTGAAGGATAAGCATATTGGAGATGTGGGGGCCAAATGTGGAGCAGAGCTTCCCTCAGTGATTCCCCAGTGGGGGGATTAGGGCAAAGAAGCTGCTGCACTTGTTGTTTAGGGGAGATGCAAAGAGATCACAGCAAGGCTGGCCCCATTGGCAAAAAATAATTTATAATTTCTGCCACTTTGAAGTTAAGAGACCACCCATGAGGTAGAGGAATGGACTTGCTCAGTTTGTTTGCTATCATGTTGGATTTCCCTGAAACATGCATTGCTATCAGAAACTGGTTTGTTGAAATTGCCCATTGCCACACTCTGAGGGTTTCTCAACACAGGGGTAAAATCTGGTTCTTCCTTGTTTGTTTATGTGCCAAACCTCTGACATACTGTCTGTTTGGATTACATTTGTCCCAAAAGGGAGAGAGTCTTGGAAGGCCTACAATGCTAAGAGCTCTGCTGTCATTTCCAGGAAATTGATATGCATGTTGGCCTCTTTGGGGATCAAGTGCCTTCGACAGTCTTCCCCAGGAAGTGTCCCTGTACCCACCCAAACTGGTAGGTGTCCATTGTCATTATAGCCTTGGGTTGAGGGAGAATGAAGAGATGGCCTTATAAAACCTGATCTGACTGAATCTACCACCAAAGATATCTCTTGCATGCCTGAGTGATCCTTATCTGAGCTGACATATGTTGGTAAAGAATCGACCATTGTGTTGCTAACATCTATTGTAGAATTCTTATGTGAAATCTTGCAAGAGGAACTTGAACTATAGCTGCCAACATTGACCCCCAAGACTTGAAGGATCAATCGGGCTGAGATTGTGGTACTACATGTTATCTTTCTGACCTGGAATCTTATACTTTGCACTCTCTATACATGAAGGGAAGTTGCCATCAAAATTATGTTGAAGATTGCTCCTATGAATTCCAATGTCTGAGTCTGTTCTAACTGATATTTGTTGTAATTTATTGTGATTCAGAGATGGGAGCACGTTTGGAGTAACTGATCTCGGGCTCTTATTAGTAGATGCTTGGTCAAGCCATTAATGAGCCAGTCATCCAAATATGGAAACACCGGAATCCCTGTAATCTCAACCAAGTTGCTAGCACTGTCATGCATTTGGGGAACTACCTGGGGCTGTGGAGAGACCAAAGGGCAATGCTCTGAGCTGGTAATGACTGGCTCTTAGCCAGAAGTGTAAAAACTGTCCAGATTGTCTGTCATTTTTATGTGATAGTATGCATCCTGAAGGTCTGTTGAGCACATCCATTCATCTTTGCTCAAAAAGGGTAGAATGGACTGAACCATAACCATCCAAAACTTTGAGTATTGAACTGACTTGTTCAAGTTGATGAGATCCAGAATTGGTCTCCAGTCCCCTGTTTTCTTTGACACTAAAAAGAATCTTGAGTAAGTTCTGGATTCTATCTAGCTTGGTGGGACCTCTTGGATGAGTCTTTTATTTCTAGCAGCTTTTGTATCTCTAGTGCTGCTGCTTTCCTCTGACTGAGTATAACATCTAGAAAATTGCATCTAGATGAAGGTGGGAGTGAAAAGGTAATTATGTAACTTGTGGAAATAATCCTCTGCACCCATGTATCTTTTGTGATGTCTCTCAGGTGCAGGGATAATCCTTTCAGGTGCGCTGGTAAGGCCTGTCAAAGGAAGAATCTCTAGACCCCTGATTTTCTGGGTCTCCTCTGCTGCATGGGCAGTGTCTTCCATTTGAGTCCCCCCCCCCCCCACCTCTGGGGAACTATCTCCATGTAGATCTTGGAAAGGATTCTGGGATTTCTTGAACCACACTTTTTCTCTTTCGCATTGGTTCCTGGAAAAAGTCATTTGAGTTGTCAAAAAACATTCTCCCACTGCAAAGAAGGTCTTTCCCTCCTTCTCATACCTGGAGATTGTGTCCTTCACTTTGGGGCCAAATAAGGATGTTCTGTCAAAAGGAGCATTGATGAAAGAGGACTTGAAGGGCTCCACAAAGTCACACAAGTTTATCCAGGCTGCCTTCTAATGGAAATGCCTGAACCTGCTGCCCTTGAGGTACCCTCAGCTGCATGAGAGATAAACATTATGGACAAATTTGAGATGGACTGAAGGGTTGCAAACTGCAACATCACAGAAGCCTGAGTCTCAGCAGTAGTGGTCCCAGAAAGGGATTTTGACAGTTCTTTAATCAAATCCCTCTGAAGTCTTGTAAAGTGTGCCAAGTAGTTCAGTGACCTAAGGGCAAAGGTCACTGAAGCATGCACATGCTTCCCAAACCTGTTCATAGCCCAAGACTCCCTGTTAGGGGGATGGACAGAGGAGCTTTGCTCTACAAGTTCCTTCTTGGTGGCCACCATCACAACCATGGCATCTATGGGCACTCCCTTGTTCCAGAACTCTCTATGTCAGGTACCTTCCAGGTCTGTATAGAGATTAAGTCAATGAGCTGATCGGTGAGTGGAGTTACCCATAAATACTGGCTCCTCTGTGGAATGATTGTTGGTAGGCCAACAACCCATCTGCTTAAGGACCTCAAGGATGTCTATGAATGAGATGTCTTTGGGAGGTGATCTTGGGGACCCTTCCCCTTCATCAAAATCAGTATCTTCGGTGATAGATTCCTGAGGGGAATCCAAGTGCCTCCTCTTGCAATTCCTCTTCCTAGGGAATTCTTCAGTGGGATGCTCAGAAGTAGCTGAAGAGATGGTGATACCCTGCTGAGTAACCTGGAGACTTTCAGCTGGCTGTCCCTGTGACATAGAATGTTGAGGCTCAAGGCACAGAGGCAAATGGGATCCAGAGGAAAGATCCTGCAGAAACAGAGAAAACTCTCTCCACCACCTCATGAACAGAAGGCTTCAGGGAGAAAGAATCTGATGGAGTTGAGAAAACATGCTTCTACCCCATCAGCTCCATCTGCCCTGAAGGCATTCCTCCCAAGGTAGAGGTCAAAGCTGAGCTGTCCAGTGCTGAGGCTCTGAGGGGTAGAGATAGCTCCAACAACTTTGGAGTTGACTCTAACAGCTTGGATCCAACAGGCATGCTGTAGCTCTGGGAGTCATCCAACTCAGAAACCATCAAAGCTGGTGCACTAAGAGACATTCTCGGAGCTGCAGATACTAATATTCTGAGATCTGACACAGACAGTCTTAGCAGACTCAAATCCAGGAGCTCTGAAATGAATGGACAGATCGAAGAAGCAGCCAAGATTGGTGGAGTAGTGCAAATAAGGACTTCCTGATCTGAAGGGGTAGGAGTCGGGAGAACACCCATCTCTATCTGCACAGAGAGAAACTTCCTTATCATCGTGTCCACATCAGCCTTTGTTAGACTTCTGGAAGAGTGAGAGGAAGTGACCAATGGGGCTTGGAGTGCTGGCTGGGTTCAAGGTACAGGAAGGTAACTCTAGATGTAACCCTAGATGACACTGGATCTATCAAAGGAGAGTACTTTATTCTTAGTAAGGGCTTTGGACGTGACAAGCTAGGATCTGAGGAAGCCTTTTTACAATCTGAAGCCAGCTGGATCAGAGGAGTCTTTGGATCTGACTTGCAATGCTTCTTCTGAGGTGGTTCTGTGGTAGGATCTGATGAAGGTGTTAAAGAACCAGAAGGTCTCGAAGGCTTTTGCAAATGCTTCTTATGTTTAGATTTGGAGGTTTTAACCCCAGCAAATAGCTTCTGAGAAAGGCGATAACAAAAGACCTTTTAGTATCAGCTTGTTCTTTCTATCGCCGATAGCTCTGGGATTAAAAGCCTTACAGACAGAGCAATATACTTGAAGATGGTTTAGACCTAAACAATACATGTTTAAAGCATGTGCATCTGACAAGGGCAACTTGGGTGCACATTCCTGGCATTTCTTAAAGCCAGATGGACCTCTTTCCCCTTTTTCAGATATAATTCTAAAAGAAGGGAAGAGCAAAGATATACATGTTTTTTTTTTTTTCCTTAAGCAGGAAAAAGTTAACAATAGAAAAAAAGTTATGACAACTATGGTATCTATAGATTACACTAAATGTGTAATGAGATAGAAAAAGAAAAAAGAAAGGGAAGGAGGCCTACCAACAATAATAAGTAAAATTATACCAAAAAACGTATCTAAAATACAGGGAGTTTAAAGGATAAAGGCAGTAAATGAATCACAGAAATAATAATGCAAAGAGCTATAGTAATAAAAAAATATGAAAACAATTCAGAATTTATTGCCCACTCAAAAAACACTCTAGAGCTCAAAGCGACTGCGTCCAAGCATGAAAGTGGCAAACAAGATTTGAGATATGTTAGGGCTTGGTGCATTATGGGTAAGGGAGGAGCTAAACAGCTTTTAGTGGCCTCAAGCTAAAATAATGGCCTAGTCAGATCCAAACCCAACTGTTGAGGAATGAATGAAAATTTATAACATCAGATCATATATTAGCAAATAGAAAAGGTTTTCTTGTTGGTGCCAGTAATTTAACCAGCACCCCTTCAGTGATAGTTGTTCTCTAGTTTTACAATAGTTTTGTGAGTTACTGTCCTGTGGCCTTTCTTATTCCTCTGTCAAGGTTCATTTATCTGCCATTTCAGCATGGCTGTACATGGATCCTTCTCTTTCAATGCAGTCTCATATCAAAATGAAGAAACTAACACCTGCTCTATTTGAGCAACCTAACCTGACTGACTTGAGGTTCTTAACATGAAAAACATGTTTACTAATGGCTCTGACCTCTCCAAGAAGGGTCTTTTATGCCTAAAGTGGTATCTAAGTTTACTATAGGCTAAACTATCCATTTCCTCATTTTCTTTCCTGAACCTAAAAATGAGAGAGGAAGGATATTCCATACCTTGGGATTCCACAGATAACTCAGGTACTATCTTGACAGAACTAAATCGATCAGATCTTCAGATAAATTGTTCATTTCTTATGAAGGTAAAAAGAGGGAATAACCTGTGTCAAAATAGACTATTTCTAAATGGTTATATCTGTTTGCTACACTCACCATAACAAAAGTATTCCAGGCAGAGCTAAGGCCACTCTACCAGAGCCTTGGGTTCATCTGTGGCTTTCTGGAAAGGTTTGGATTCTACAAGAATTCTAGAAGCGGTTACTTGGTCCTCTGTACATACCTTTACAAAGCACAATAAGCTTAATTATTTTTCTAGGTCCAGATCAGGCTTTGCTAGGATCATTCTCCAGGAAATCCTGGACTCCTCGCCTTCCACCATCCAAATGTAGCTAGCTAAGGTAATCTACCCATATAGCAAAGGCTACCGCAGCAATGATCAAAATGTTGAACATAATACAGTTGTGTAAGTAAACTTACCATAACAGTAATGGCTCGAATGATCACTGCTGTAGTAGCCACTCCCTCACTCCATTCCCTTGCTTTTTGGTGTTCTTTTTATACCAGGGTGCAGAGATTTATTCTTTGTTGTTCCTACCTTTGTCATTTCAGGGCTCAGACTCCTCTCTATTGACAGTAAAGCTCTGAAGGGCTGTGTGCCCACATTTGTCTTCTAATTGGCTCAGCTCAAGCTGCCTGACAGTTCAGGTGTGTGGAAGGTGCTCTAAAGCTTTGAAAGCTGGCTGGCTGGCAGGCTGCCTGTTATATCCTTGGCAGAATATGTATCATAGCTAAGACTACTGCAGCAGTTATCATTTGAACATCTATAGTTATGGTAAGTTTACTTACACAGCTGTACTTTCTTTTTCCAGGTCTAAGACAGGCTTTGCTGTGACCATTCTCTGGGGGCTCCCAGTCCCTCATCATTCCTCCTCCCAGTTATCTAAGATATGGGTAAACTACCATGTTGCTTAGGCTTCTGCAGCAGTGATCCTTACGAAGAACATAGTATAGTCGTGTAAGTAAACTAATCATAAAAGTATTCATCTTTACTGGGACATCTTTACCAGAAAGGGTTGGTATTTGTGTTTATTATTCTAATCATAAAGGTAGATTTTTAGAACAATCATTTTTTAGCAGCTATTCACTCCCTCCAGCCTCCATATTCATGCTTGTTTTTTTATAGCCTGGTGTGGACACATGATTATTTTCCTAGCATTCTCCTCAGGGCTTTAGCCTTCCTCTGTCTGTTAGCAGGAAAGCTCTAAAAGGCTTGACACTCAAACCTAACTTTTAGTCTGCTTAGCTTGAGCTGACTAACAGTTCAAGTGTATGGAGGGTGTCCTGAGGCACTGGAAGCTGACAGGCTGGCTGATATATCCTTAGATGATATAACCCACATAGTTTATGGGACTGCAGCAGTGATAATTCGAACATCTACTGTTATGGTACGTTTACTTATACAACTGTACTTTTTCTATATTGAATAGTGTTCCCCCACTTATCTCCACTAGGAGATTTGTCACATTTATCTACTATAAAAAAATAAAAACTTAAAACATTTTTGCATATAATGGAATGTTTATATTAAGCATTCTCAATATTTTTGTGTTTGATGTCATATATATGTCTTCCTAAAATAATATGCCTCAAATGAGAGGCAGCTAGCCAGATAAACCACTCCCTTACTCTTTATAAAACCTGGACATGATATTGTTCTTTAATAATTTCTCACAGATACATAAGGAACTTTCTTTATGTGCTTATATTTGCAGACTCCACATTCAATCATTCTGTTTGACTTCTTATTACTGTTTATCAAACCATTGTTTTTTCCTTTTTCCAAAATTGTTTTGATGTTGTTACCTGTTCTGAAAATTTAGGAGAATCAGATAGTATTCTGGTGCTAGCATCACATCCAATAGTGTTCTTCCACACCTTCTTCGATATTTCTAGGACCCTGGTGGATATACTGTTGTGTAAACTAGGCATTACTAGTGCTCTGAAAAAAATCATTCTTACTGTTGTTTTCAGAAGAAACTAAATACTGTGTAGCTTTGGGTGACAGTAAAGGTGGAAAACATATAGTTCTTCTCCCAGTAATGTCATCCCTTAATTTGTGAACTAACCCCATAGAGTAGTCTCTCACTAAACATATTGCACAGTTTAGCTAGTTGGATATAGAATATGTTTTTATCAGCAACTAATCTTCTGTCTGATCATCTGACTTTTAACAAGGTTATTTTTGCCAGGTTGCTTGGTTGCCCATGAAATGTAAGTAAGCATTAGAAAAAGTAGGTTTTCTATGAAAGGTTAAACAATGCCTACTGTTAACATCCTTGTATACAATGATATCCAGGTAACTAATCAAGTCTTGGTACGCTTGTTACACCAATTTGTAAATGTTTATTGTAGATTCTAAATATCTGAGAGGCATTTTATATATAAATATATCTATCCGAATATCTAAGTATTATGATGTTTTATTAATATATGTTGCACATTTACTTTCATATATTTTGTTGATTCATTTTATTGCATATTTTTAGTTAGCAGTTACTGGATCAGCTGAAGGTTTTAATCACATATGTGATTATTATTTAAGGAAGTGGTTGATATTTAGTAAAGATTCTGATGACATCTTGTATATTTGATAACAGAGACTAAAGCTCTTAACGATTTATTTAATAAATTCTTTTTCCTGTTCAAGATGTGTTTTTCGACATGCTGTTTTGATTATTACTCGTTTAGACATGGTCAATAGATGCATTTTAACCAAGCACTGTTAGTAGTATATAAAATATATACAATAAAATGTACAGAATAAATGAATTAATAACATATATACAATAATTATAGTAAGTGGAAAAAACCTTAAGCAATAAGTACAAACAGTGTTTCTTTCAATAAGTAGGCTGGTGGAGCCCTGGGAGTAGGTTCCACAGCTGTGGGGCCAGGTATCCAAAAAGAACAGTAGGCATTTCTAACTCTTAAAGCCAGGTTTGTGAGAGAGGAGAGACATGAAACTGTAAAAAGTACACAAATGCTATTTCTATGTTATATGCAACTAATCAAATAAATAATGCTATACAAGCAAAGTGATACTGCACAGATGCAAGAGACAGACTAACACACTTCTTCTTCTTTCGGCTGCTCGCATTAGGAGTTGCCACAGCAGATCAACTGTTTCCATTTCTTGAAATGAAAAGTTGTAGGAAGGAACCGATGAATGACAGCTTTCACCTAATCCTATAGGCTTCACATTCTTATTATAAACATTTTATTGTTAAAAGATCTTTTGATAGAATTCAATGCATCATATCAAATAATGACAATGATAGGAACTGAGGGACATTAATTCTATTTGTCATAATAGTTATATATCTATTGTAACAACACTTGCTGATTTTCTGAATGAGTTTTTTTAATAAAATATCTAATAATAAAACAAAATTATAAATATGTTAGATAGGTAGGAAAATATATATATGTATGTCCTTGATGTTTTGTTGAACAGTTCCAGAGGTTCTTGTAATAATAAACTGACATTGGATGTACAATTCTCCACATTTTATTGTGTTTGGCATCTATCTGTGTGTTTTTTTACAAAGTTTGGTCACTTTACCATATTCAAGAATTTTCTTTAAATTGTCTGCCATCTTGTATACTATGAGGGTTTGCCTTAGAAATCTGAAAATACCTTGGATTGTACTAACATATGGTGTGTATGGGAGAATGTCATTCACACCTAAATCTTGTTGTGACATACTGTGCTACGAACATTTCTGTGATAAATCTGTAAATAGTCATTAGAAAAGGTATTTTTAATAAATTCATTTAGTTCATCAATGTCTTCTTTCAACAAAATGTAATGTATCATCTATCTAGAAATGTAATGCAATGCACAAAATAAAATGACTACTATTGAATAGGCTTTCCTCCCTCCCAATTCAGCATCACTAATTAAAAAATTGGGCGCTAGCTGAACCCATAGCCACACCCCTACATTGTTTAAAATAGTATATAGTTGTTTTCCAACACTAAAGTCATGCATTCCATATGAGACAAATTTTGTCCCATTCAAAACTTGTGTGTCTCTCATACTCTCATAAAACATGTCCAGACAGGAATCCTTGAGCAAATGTGGATACTTAAGTAAATATCTTAACCAAACATCAATTGCTTTTCCCAATGGAAAGGTTCTTTGCCTTGCTTCCTGAGACAATTCAAAAATAAGAACATAACATCAAAACAAGAATATTTACTAATATATATTTCTATCAAGTTTAAAAACATTTATTAAATATAATACAGAACCTTATAGTCTATCTAGTAAGACACAAACTTTTTGGGTTAATGGATCATCATTTTAAAATAACAAATGCATAAATTAATGGTTTTATTACAATTGATTATTAAGACAACATAAATTATATAAAAAATTTTTTAAAAGGTTTTTTTAAAGGATTTTTTAATTTTATACAAGTTTTTAAAAATCCCATATATTCCTATGTGACTCAAATTATCCATCCTTTCATCAAATGCTTATTTTGAAACATCTAGTATTATCTATGAGAATTTCATTATTATTTTTATTTTTATTTTTATTTTAATTTTTATTTGTATATTTATATATTACACATATATATATTTTCCTACCTATCTAACATATTTATAATTTTGTCCAAGTCATAACAATGAGTTTTCTAAAAAGCTTTTAAATAGATCTTTTGTTAATAAATTGTTAAAGAATTTTTAAAAAAAAATCTTTTATTAATAAATTATTAAAAATTCTTTTTGAAGGTTATTTATAATTGATCTTTATTATTAGATATTTTTATTAAAATACCCATATTAAGGTCATTGACATTAAGAACAAACTCATTCAGAAAATCAGCAAGTGTTGTTACAATAGATATATAACTATTATGACAAATAGAATTAATGTCCATCAGTTCCTATCATTGTCATTATTTGATATGATGCATTGAATTCTATCTACAGCATATTAGTGATTGAGAAAAAGTTCTTTTAACAATAAAATGTTTATAATAAGAATGTAATGAAAGCACAATTGGTTATATGTGAGTATGTCTTTAAATAATGTCAAGGGTTTGTTATTTAAATGGTTTTGTTTGAAAAACAGTTAGTTCTGAGGAAGCCTATAGGATTAGGTGAAAGCGCTTAACTAACTTTTAAAGTTAAATTACTTTGCATGTATTACTGAATGAACAACATTTATTGTGATTAAATATCTTTGTGTTTCCATTTCTTCCTGTCCTCTGCATCTTGCTCTGTCACACCAACCACCTGCATGTCTTCTCTCACCACATCCATAAACCTTATCTTAGGCCTTCCTCTTTTCCTGTTACCTGGCAGCTTCATCCTTAGCATCTTTTCCCAATATACTCTGCATCCCTCCTCAACACATGTCCAAACCAACGTAATCTTGCCTCTCTGGCTTTGTCTCCAAACCTTCCAACCTGGGCTGACCCTCTGATATGCTTATTCCTAATCCTGTCCATCCTCGTCACACCCAGTGCAAATCTTAACATCTTCAACTCTGCCACGTCAAGCTCTGACTCCTGCCTTTTTGTCAATGCCACTGTCTCCAACCCATATAACATAGCTCATCTCACTACCCTCTTGTAGACCTTCCCTTTCACTCTTACTGGTACTCGTCTGTCACAAATCACTCCTGACACTCTTCTCCACCCACTCCATCCTGCCTGTACTCTCTTTTTCACCTCTCTTCCACACTCACCATTACTCAAAACTGTTGATCCCAAGTACTTAAACTCATTCACCTTCACCACCTGTACTCCCTGCATCCTCACCATTCCTCTGTCCTCCCTCTCATTCACACACATATATTCTGTCTTAGTCCTGCTGACCCTCATTCCTCTTCTCTCTAGAGCATATCTCCACCTCTCCAGGGTCTCCTCCACCTGTTCCCTACTCTCACTACAGATCACAATGTCATCTGCAAACATCATAGTCCACGGGGACACCTGTCTGATCTCGTCTGTCAACCTGTCCATCACCAATGCAAATAAGAAAGGGGTCAGAGCTGATCCTTGATGTAATCCCACCGCCACCTTAAACGCATCTGTCACTCCCACCGCAGACCTCACCGCTGTCACACTACCCTTGTACATATCCTGTACCACTCTTACATACTTCTCTGCCACTCCCGACTTCCTCATACAATACCACAACTCCTCTCTAGGCACCCTGTCATATGCTTTCTCTAAATCCACAAAGACACAATGCAACTCCTTCTGACCTTCTCTGTAGTTCTCCATCAACACTCTCAGAGCAAACATTGCATCTGTAGTGCTCTTTCCTGGCATGAAACCATACTGCTGATCATTAATCATCACCTCCCTTCTTAACCTAGTTCCACTACTCTTTCTCATAACTTCAAGCTGTGACTGATCAGTTTAATCCCTCTGTAGTTACTACAGCTCTGCACATCAACCTTATTCTTAAAAATCGGTACCAAAAATCTTTTTCTCCATTCCTCAGACTAACACACAATGAATCAAAAGACAAAAATAAATAAATAACTAGGTACTCATCCAGTTATGGCTCTCACGCAGAAAGTGCAATATAAAGATCTGACTTTGCATTTATTTCTTCAAACTACTGCCGTACAGAAACAAATTATGGTGCTCAGTTTACAGTTATAAAATAATGCTTAAACCTTTAAAATCACGACTCATTAGATATTCAACGACTGCAACTTCTGACATAATTATTACCACGAGACAATAATCTTTAATAGAAGCAGAGTTTTATCAAACAGCTTTAATTCTTTTCAGACATGGTCTTTGCCCTGCAGTTTGTTTGTTCAGTTTTGTAGCTCAAAGAAACTCCCAGGTCTAGCAGCTGTTATCATTCTTTTTACTATTCAGGAATGTATTAATTCATGACTTGTTCGTATCTCCGAACACTCTGTTAACTGCAGTCACACAATGAACAGATTGTGTGCTGCATGGAAGAAGAAGATAAACCTAATTGTTTGTAATGTACATCCCAGAAATAATAGTTGCAAACTAGTAACAAATTTAAAGATGATTGCAGGATGAGCACTAAATATAATACCATTTAGGATATTGGAATAGAGCTAATGGGATTTAATATGTTTTCTTATGCTGCTCTTGTCCTGAGTTCATACTTTTCTCTATTTTACACTATTAGTGATTTTGGTATGCATCTGATAGCATTCAGGGTTGCTTGTCATGCAGTTCAGATAAAATTCATTTGGTACCTGAAGCTCCAGCTAATGCCTTTCTCGTTACCCCTGATTTCCCAAATCCTGACCTTGTATTTCGTTTCCTGCAGGATTTCTTCCTTGTCCTATGCTGCACAGCACTTAACCACGCTTTCAGACTTTAATTTCTTGTATATCAGATTATGTTATATTTGTGGATGCTTCTTGTTTTAAACATTGTATTTTTGAACTTGCTGAATCACCAACATGAGCATGTTTTTTCTTTCAGATGCAATATCTGGGCATTATGTACCGAGGTTGAGCTGTATATACCCTGAACTAGCCCCAATACATTCATTAGTTTACACAGACATCTTAAACTTTTATATTTTTAAATAATGATGAATGCAGATCCATGTCACCTCTTCTCTTTAAAAAAATAAAAGACACTCTTCCTCTTCTTAAAGAAACTGTGTTCAAGCCAAGAATATTTTCTTTAGAGACAACCCATACCACACCAGTGGGGAAGTAGGGATATGGACTACATGCTCCATGTAGAACTCTTTTGACAAAAAAAGAAATAAAAATAGGTCTGTAAATACAAACTTTAGAACCTCAGTACTAGACAAATAACGGAACTGTTAATTCAGCAATTAATTATGGTTTCATGAAAAGCAACAGGGAATGGACCGTATAACCATGACATGTAAAGAGGATAGTGTGCCAAACAGATGTAGTATTATTTAACTAGGTTACTAAGATATTGCTGACACAGAAACTGGATTTGGCCTGTATGGATACATGGATGTATTTGTTTGAGGTCTTCTCAGAGCATCTACTAATAAACTAAAGACAACAGTATGGTAAAACGAGTTGAATGCCAAGAGACAGAGAGTGATGATGGGTAAAGCTCAGTGATAAGATGAAATTCTAACCAGAAGAGGGCTCTGGCTCGAGTGAATTTGCTGTTTACCTGTGTAATGATTTGGCCAAGTGCCAGCATAGCCATCTGGAGTTTTATAAAGAATGATATGTCCTTTGAATATCAAACTGATTTATACAAGATGTTTGGTTACAAATGTATTAGAACTGTATGTCATTTGTATATCAAATTGCTTTGTACAGATGCTTTTGCTGAAAATATATTTGTGAGCTTTGATTGTGCTGAAATGTATCAGCAGTGTACCCTGCTGAAATGAAGAGAAATGTACATGTATTACTGTAGCTGAATTAAATGTATATACTTTAATAGAGGATTGTGGCACAGCAGAGGTTAACTTTAAGAAAAATAAGGGAAATGTAAATAAGCTGTCAAATCATTAAACCCCACTCCACAGTGTTGAATAGGACTGGAGAGGCTGGGTCCGGGACAGAGCCTTTGTTCATTAGCTCAGTGAAAAGAGGTGAGGATAAATATTTGGATGTGTATTGTGGCCGTCTGTTGTAATTTTCTGTCTCAAATTCAAAGGAGAATACTGTGAGAACCTAGAGTCAGGTGACCAGATGAGGTCATTCTGCCAGCTCTCTTGGAAATTATGTTTTAGATATTACAAAGAGAAATCTCAGAGTATTGAGTATTCCGTTTGGGAACCCTGACTAGAAAAACCCTCACCCACAGCATCTTGCCTTATGGTAGTAAGTAGCTTAACTAGGAAACAGCAAAATTCTCTTTGATTCAGTCAGGAATATAGTGAAGCTTAGTTCAGAGCATGATCCTCCTTACTTGTATGAGTCTGTCCATCAATGTTAATTTCAATATTTTCTGTGATTTGAACTCTGTGGTTTACCGTGAATATATATATTCAGTATTTTCATGCTCTTTTGTTATTTAATATTAAACATATTTAAAACTTTTATCATGTCTGATCATTGTAGAAAGTACTTAACCTTTGAGAGTGCTTATATTTATCTGGTGACACTGTGTGGGCCACTCCAGAAGACCTACCCATCTTGGTAAAATGCTACCATTTGTATTAGTATTAATGTTACACAGTATAATTGGATACCCTTTTAAGAGCCTTATAGTAACTGACTGGTGGCAGTGATAACTACCTTATAGTCTGGGCAAAGTTGGTAGTGTGGTTATTCTGAGCCAGCCTTTCCTGGGTGTATATGTATGAAAATTAAATCTTAAAGAGTGTGTGTGTGTCAGCTACATGGGAAGTGACACAAAGCACTGGGTTTACAGAGAGGGTGCTGGAGGACTTGGTTGGACACTCAGCTGAGGACCTAATCCTACAGCTGTACCATTGGGGAGTCTTAATGAGGACCTGGAGGAACACCGGTAAAGAGACATCCAGACCCAAGGCTGGGTGTGTTCCTTGTGTGCTCTTAAGTGAAATTGTACTTGATGCAGAAATGTCTGCATCTGGAAATACTGAGTGTATCCATTTGTATTCAAAATGCACATCCCTCTCCAGTGTCAGTAGTGAGGATTCAGCTCCTTGATTACCGGCCCAGCATGGGGATGATGCATATTGGTGGCTATCACATATTTGTAGCAGTGGTGGGCATTACAACTTGTAAACCCCATATCAAAAAAATGTGTATGGAATCAAAAGATATCTATATATAATTACAGAGCTGTCAGTACAGTAGCTGGGATTCATAGAGAGTTAGTGTAGTAAGCAGTGCAAAATAACAAAGCTAACAGTCTTGTGCAGAGTATGGGTGATTTGAAGACACAGACTGCAGGACAGCACAATGGTCAAAATTGTGTGATATGCAACTGATGCAGAGAAGCACATGATGAGATGTAAATGAGGAGGCCCATGTAACAGAGATATATAGTATATGCAAATGAAGAAACACAAAATGGAACACTGATTCAGAGATGAATAACAAGGCAATGCTATGCAGCTGTGTGTACTCATTTTGAACGCAGACATTATGTAGAAGAAAGGACCTATGTGAATAATTGCAGCAGTAGCAGCAGCGGTACAGTAGCATGTGTTAGTAGCTTTTATTGGTGTCAGTGCTCACAGTGTTGCATGTCACAGGGCTGTCTGCACCAAAACAGTTATTAGAAGTGGTGCCTGACTTATTGCCACCTGAAAGAGCTACAGGTGGTGGACTACGTTCAAGGGAACAAGGACCTCATAAGGTACCAGCTCGAGTAGAGTGTGAGTGCCCATTTCTTTTACACACTAAGATATGTCTAACTTTAAATATAGGACCTCCCAGTGATGTACAGGTAACATGTTAGGAATATCATAGGTGTTAGCATCACAAATACTTTATTTTTTGGGACCCCTTTCTCATCCTGCCAACTATCCCAGTGCCCCACATACTTTGCTTGGTCTAGCAGCTGCTCCAATTCATCCCAGTCTATTACCAATTTTGTCAAGGCCAGCAAGTATCTTAAGGATATCTTTGGAGTCTGGTACTGTTATTCAATCAGCAAGTTGGTGTTCATGTGACCTACCCATGTCCCCCTCCCTTTCAGTTCCATGGTTATGTCCAAGGGGTGGGCATGCAATGGGGACATTGCTTCATATCCTCATATCTCCACAGCAGCTCTGCTATGTCCAACCTCCATTTTGTCAATGGCCACACCTCTCATTATTCGATGCCAGTGATCATCTCAAGAGAAGCCCACATCACTACCCTCCCATCCAGGATGGTAATGCCTATTTCTCTATTTGCTCTGTTAGTAGCACAAGTTGCTAATTCAAGCTGGGTCACCTGGGACACAGTTAGGGATGTATCCGTCTGTACCATTGGAGCAGCAACATCAGCTTCACAAATACTAAATAAGTTACTCAGCTTTATGCTAAAGAATGTGGAATAGCATATCTGGTACTGCATGACACCAGCGGAGACAACCAGCACCATGTAGACTTTCTATTAGATAGCCATTTTCTTAACTTTCTTGGGTGATATAGCCTGTACGCATGTTGCTATCATGGCCCCACCTTGTCCAGATGACCAGAGAGATATATACAAAGTATGGTATTTCACTCTCCATGCAGTGTCAAGTGGTCTGTAATGCACGGGGCACTATTATAATGTGTATGTGTACCACCTATACAGGGCATATGATTCATATATATGACAATTGTTCAACCTCTACCTGCAATTCCTGGGAGGTGACTTCTGACAAAGTCACCTGGTTGGCAGATGTGCATAAATTCCTGACAGACAGATACTATCTGTAGTGAGAGCAGTCCAACAATATGTTGTCCACTGTATGTTGCACAAGATGCCAAATATGCCCATAAAGTCCTGATTGATGACTCTGATAACCAGCCCTCAGACAATGCAGGAAATGTCCTATAATACAGCATTGAAACCCAAAGCATAATGGAGTGGGCAGGAATACTAATGAAAAGATGCTTCAGATGTTTTCATCACTCTGAAAGGGCACTGCCATGCAATCCAGACAGGTGCAGCCAGGTATTTGCTGAGTGTGCCATGTTCCACACCATGGTATTGCAGAAACAAGTAGAGCAGTAGGTGGACACCATGGCAGGACCTCCCATACTATTCATATCAACAGATGAAGGGCAGGGTGGAGATTTAGGTAAAACAATCAACAGCACTGCCACAGCTGAGGCAGAAGGGGGTGCAGTACATCACAGCACTGGCAAAGACATGGCATCTGATCTGCAGCAATGGGTCATGATGGAGACAACCCAGAATAAAATGATGCATAGACTATCACACCCAGGCTATATAGAACATTGCATAGGCTGGCCACATGTGTCTACCAGACAGTACCATACCCACACAGGTTAGGGGAAGACAGGATGCAGTTATCACCGATTACCCAGTTGAGGGAACACAGTGATAGGTGAATGCAGCACTATAATGTAGGTTAGTGTCATGGGAAGGGAACACAGTAGCCACATACTCTAGAGCAATGTAGGGAGTTAGGGATCACATCTGACTGGGAAGGGATTGAGCTGCCATGTTGTGATCCCTAACATGACAAGGCTGGAACTGTTCTGCGGTGGAGAAAGGGTAGAACTATGGGACCATGCAAGTGCACCCTAAGGAGGCATTCCATGCATTAATCCTAATGAGTGATACCACCCATGACTTGGACAATGCTTATGACCAGAGATGACAGGCCTTGAGACCACAGGCCAAGCTAATGACATTTTACTTACAATCTGTATAGCCTGATGTGTCATGGCCTGTACCTGACTATCATGGAACCAGACCCTCAAAAAGCCCATGGACTGCATGACCAGAAGGGGTAGACTAGATAGCAATTGCAGTGTCTCATGGAAGTAAGCAGGCAGCATTTGCCACCACTGAGTTCAGCAGTACTGAACAGTTGGCACATATACTCCTATAAGCCATGAAGCATGCTCACTAACACCACACTGCTGTGTGTAGCAGCCATTTATTCTTGGGTCACTGACCTTCACATTCAATGGTTGATTCTGAGTTTTGTATGCATACTAATGAAAGTGATTGAGTCATGGCAATTCATCCTCCTGCATCTCTCCCCTATGGTGAGAGACCTCACTTCAGGTGCAGTATTCAAGTCAGATTTTGTCTGGGCTCTAGATACAAATGCAACCCTTGTAAGACTATCTCATACAGGTTGTTTGTCTTGCTCTAGGGAGACCATATACTCAGCCACTATCTCTACAGTGGCCTCTGTTATACTGAATGTGGCTGACCCCTTCTTCTGTAGCATTGTAGACAGTGCTGCTGTGTCAACAGACCATGTCATTTGTATACTGTCATCAATATCAGCCACAGGTCTCCTGCTGAAATCAATATGTCATTATGTTGTGCTTAACCCTACCACCAGTGGAACTTGTGAATACATAACACATGCTGCCACAGACACTAATATCAGCCTGCACACATATAACTCTGTTTCCCTTTCAGAAGCATGCTCATATACATGAAACGATGTTGTATAATACATTGGAAGATGTAACTTGTTTTGTAGAATGCTGCATTTGCAGAACAGAGGTGCCCCAAAGGACAGATATGCAGGTGTGCCATGATCATTCCTTCTTTTCAGTTATGTAGTAGTATGTGCTATGATCTAATATAATATAATATACATTGCTAACTAGGTGCTTTCTCTTCTGAAACATGGGTGATTGGTGCCAGACCATCTTCCACATCCAAGCCAATCAAAGTAGGAGAGAATGACTCCACCCCCCCCCCCTCGGCCGTACAGTGGTTCCCCAGAGCTATAGCTGGCTCATTTTGCATCTGGTGCCACACCCTGATCCAACACCTCTCAACACTAGGTTGATATGGCTCTATGGTGCTCTTCTAGGACGTAATGTCCTCTTGCTCCAATGCCCAGCCATCATGTTTACATGACCATGTGCTAGACCTGTTTGACACAATGCACTATGCCTTTTTTTGCATAGAGTATCATATTGGAAACCTTACATTGTACTTGTTACAAGGACTTACCATGGCTGTCTGCAGTACTCATATCCTGCAACAGTCCCTACCTAATCTGGTTCTGGTACTGCTGCTCTGTTGCCTTCCTGTGGTGGGCATACCAATACCTGAACACCTAAGAAGAAACCAGGTCATTCAGTGAGTGTTTATGCTATGCTATTTTGGTATGGGAACCCCATATGGACTCAATTAACTACTGCAGTACCTATTATGCATAGTCTCATCTCCTCATGTGGTACTGCATCCATGTCTGTACTTATGGGCCAGGACACACTCACTATATGGCATGTAATCCCTGCAGAACCCAATGTGCATTACTTCCTGTTGCTATACCAGCATATACTACTGTGACACACAAGTGAGATAGGGCCCTAGTTCTGCATAAAACAGGACATGTGCCTTACTCTTAACCAAAAAAATTCAGAGAATCCTCACAAAGTCAAACAAGTAACCAAAAAATAATAGCTGCAAGAAATGAAACAAATCTTTAAAATCATGAAAATAGTTTATTAAAAGTTAAGTGCTTTCATCCTAAAATCACAGAGACTTCATCAAAACAAATCAAAAGCCATATAAAGCATTGGTTTTATATAAAACCATCACATGATTAGCAAAATAATTATATAACCAATTAAGAATTAAAAAAAAAAACTGTTACAACCATAAATAAAAAGCTATCTACGTGTTATGTTGTATTTTAAAATAATAAAACACCTCTATCTGAATACATGTCTTATCCTTGTATCACAAAAACTAAAGACTGGTACACATAAGAATCATAGCTTGGTGGACGTGAGTTTAAGGACACTGCTGATTGAAATAGTATCATTTAATCCTGGATATGTATTGGCATCCAATTTTAGCTGCCACAACTGTTCTCTGTACTCAAGTCTTAATTCACAGGGTCCTCCCCTGGGGTGCACTTCTACTCTTTCTAGGACAAAAAAATAAAACTTAGTATTATTACATTCCTTTTTATGCTTATATAATGCATTGTTAATATTACATTTAATTACATCACAACAATGTGCATTATTCCATCTTAAGTAAATGATCTATTTTCCTGACATAAAAAACATGACAGAAATTGCAAAACGCTAGGTAAACAACACCTCATCTATTACAATTGTAGTGTCCATTAATATTAAGCTCATAATTTATGTTGTTCTAAACTGTTTAGAAAGCCGACATTCTCTAACAATTTTCTGCACTTTAGTAGTAACCATGCTATATACCAAAAAAATGCCTACATGCGGTAATAAATATCCTGATCTCCTCAGGAAGTGGCTGCTCATTAATCTGAGCTGTTCATTCCATTATATGGAACTTATAAATGCCTTTTTTTGAACCTGTGGAGAATAATTTACAGAGTGATATAGAGCAGTGTATTCAGACCTTGTATCAAGCGTGGAGCTGAATGTTCATACTGATTTACTACATAAAGCCCAAGACCGGATCATTGTCTTTGAGACTCATTGAAACAAAAAGAAGCTGTTAAGAGATACTAATGATTTTAGGAAGAGCAATATTTCTGTATGGTTGAGGAAAACTGAATATGGAACTATTCCACTTCCTGGTGAAATGGCTCAACTGCATCCTATCAGTGAAGTGAACCCACCCCAGTATGACCTAACGATGGAGTGTTTACATCCTGGCCACAAACTGCTAAAGCAGCATCTACATCATTGTTAAAATCCACAAATATTTACAAAGCTCAAAATATTTCACATGGTGCCAGTTTTTTTTTAAATATAAATACTCCAGGCCAAAACCAACAGACACATTTGTTGATGTTCAGGCAGTGTGAGCCCTTGATCCAGTAGATTTCTCTTTCTTCTTTTTTGTTAGAATAACCACTTACAACTTATCAACCACATCTGCAATGGAAAAAGCCAATACACCAATACCAGCAATGACAGAGAAATGTATTCTAAAAGCTGATAACACAGAGCCAGACCAAAATCTAAAAAATATGGTATTTAACTTATCTTCTCATTTTCTTTCAGCACATGAATTGTCTGTTTAAGTAAAGGACTAAACTCTGTTCCTGCATGGACTGCAGATATTGCAAAAACTTTATCTGAATTCAAATATTTTGTCAGAACTTTAAATTTGAAAGTATTGTTTTGTGAGAATAGTGAGTCCTTTACTCAAGTACCTAAAATGTCTAGTCTGTCTGTTCCCTATAGTCACGGCACTTTGCAAGTTTTTGAATGTGTTGTGGAATGTGACATCTATGATCTGTATGGTAATTGTAATATTGATGGGTTTTACAGTCTCACTAAAGATGAACAAGTAGCTATTAAATCTCTTATTACTATTACATATGTAGTAATTAAAAGTGCTGATAAAGGTGGTGGGGTTGTTGTCCTGGATACTCCATTTTATTTAAATAAAATGAATCTTCTGCTGGACATTGCAGATTAAGAGAAGATTACTAGGATGAGTTGCAAACTATCATTAAGAATGTATCACACTGTTTACAGGGTATGCTTGCAGGTTCTAAAATTGACATACTCTTGTTAAAATATTTACATAATGAGACTCCTGTTATACCATTCATATACAGCTTACCAAAGATGCATGCATCTCTGTTAGATCTGCCGCTTAGACCCATAATGTTAGCTAGAGGTTGGGTCACAGAGGCTATTTCCAACTTCTTGGAATCTCGGATAAGATTTGGTTTTGAACTCACAAAGACTATTAAAGACACCAATGATTTTCTCCATGAATGACATGAATGGTCAGAGCTGAATGATTTGAAGGGTTGTGTCTTTGTTACATTAGATGTAGATTCTCTTTTTACAGTTATTCCCAACAATCACGGAGTAAGGTCAGTTAGAGAATTTTTGCTTGATTTTACAGAATACATGCAGACATACATCAATACTCTCTGCCAAATATTAATGTTAGTTTTAACAAATACTATATTTTTATTTCAAGAACAACTATATAAACAATAGTGAAGAGTTGCAATGGACACATTGGTTGCCAATTGATATGCCAACATTGTAATGTATATGGGAATGCAGATTTATTTTACATTCACATGATCCATGTTCATTTAATCGAGTTTTTTTTTTTTTTTATCGCCGGTTTGTTGATGACCTGTTTTTAATCTAGTGTGGAGACCTTGAGTCTTTCAACAAATTTTATTAATATTTATCAACCACTGTGCCATTCTTAAAAGTTTAAAAAAATGTATTTCTCTTGATAGTATAGACTTCATTGGCATTACAATTTTTAAGAATAATAAATGTAAACTAGAAACTACTTTATATCAGAAACCAACCAAGTGGAATTCTTATCTACATCATAATAGCATGCATTCACATTTTACATTAATAATATTGTCAAGGGGCAGATGCTTAGAGTGGCAAATCTGAATACTTTAGATTTTAATATGGATTCTCAACTAGATAAGTTAGCAGTTGATTTTATTGACAGAGGTTATCAGGCTAAGGACGTCAAGGCCATTTGTGAAGAAATTAACCAGCAACATCCACTTGCAGTAAAACCTACTTTTTCCGTTAATACTCAACAAACAATAAATAAGGCACGTTCCAGAAACATGACTAGATGCCTTTTGACTTACAGTAGAAAGACCATTAATGTTAAACTTATAATTTCCAAATATTGACAGATTTCACATGGTGTCTCTGAACTTGACTTGAACATATCTGCATGGTCTAGTTTTGGATTAACTTGAAACATCTGCTCTGTTACAAAGAACAAACACACATAAGGTTGCATCATGAAACTATAAAGAGAGGCATGTTTAAATGTGTCAGATGTGTTTATTATAAATTTATATACACAGAAAAATCTTTTGTACTTTCAATTACTAGGCCTAATTTTGAGTTAAATGTTTATGGTAACTGCAACACAAAGAATCTGGTTTATCTAACTTTATGTAACCAACATCAAGCGTATTAAGTTGGCAAAAACAATGAAAACTTAAAGAACGTATCTGTAACCACCTTTCTGATATAAGAAGATGTGTTGACACAAATGCACTGTATAAGCATAAACTAGAAGAAGGTTTTAATTGTGATTTTAAATTTTTGATAGTGGGTATTTTAAAAGAGCCTTTTTGAGGGGGAAATGTAGAACATTTGACTGAATTTGATGAATACCATTGGATACTGCATTTGAAAGTGCACATACCACCAGGACTTAATGGTTATGTCTGTTTAAAACCTTTGCTGAGAGAGTTAAACAAGTGGGTCTGACTAGCCTAGTTAATTGGTATCATCAATTATATTAGACCATGCAATCTTTTAGACGATTTAAACACTGATTCATTGTGTTGAGTTTATCTTGCTTGAAGAAGCCTGTACTTGGTGAAAGTGTTTGAACTTGCATTGTCGATATTAAACAAGTTATACTTTTCTGAACTGTTTCTGTTTCCAGTGTTTTGTTTTTACTTCATACTGTTGCATTTCCTTTAATGCTTATATAATGTGCTGTTAATATTGCATTTAATCACATTGTAACAATGTTCATAAATCTGTTTTCTAAGTAAATGATCTATTTTCCTAACATAAAAAAACATGTCAGGAATCGCAAAAAGCCATTTAAATAATACTTTGGCTATTACAATCATAGTGTAAATTAATATTAAACTCATAATTATTAGATTTTAACCTAACTTTCAATCCTTTATAAATGTATTTATAATATGTGCAAGTACCACATCTTTTAAAGCCAGTATTCCGCTTATTTTTTCACCCCTAGTTCTAATTTCTCTTTAATATTATGCTAGTGTTAGTGAATATATCTAGGCTGATCACCTAAACACTTACTGCATTCTTTGTTATATTTACTACATTTCCAATTGTTTGTTAAAATGCATTTAATATTGTCACTACCATGTTCAAACACATAAACACCATCAAATTTGACATCAGATTAATCAGAACAATGGTTAATAAAAGTATCCGGGCAGATGCATGTTAGAAACAATGCCAACCCCTTCTCTGCATCTGCAAATTGTTTGTCCGCCCATGCTGGGTTGTCTTCTTGTGATGCAACAAGTTGTATGGGGCATGATTCCTGTACTTCTACACTATTCTTTTGGAACAGCACAGCAGTGGAAATTTTTCTGCCCCTAAGAACTGTCATCTAGGGGTAATGGTTAAGGGAGCAGATTATACTGTTACTTCAAATACTCAGGGTGTTGTTAAAGGATATGAATATGAGAATATGCTTAATCAAGGATACTTTTATTAACCATTGTTCTGATGAATCTGATGTTGAATTTGATGGTGCTTGTGTGTTTGAACATGAGTGCAAACCTTTAGTTAGAGACTGTAGAGGTTTCAAAACTTATAATTATAGTCATTTAACTGTGGACGAGAGACAATTTGAACTGTTTAGTAAAGGTTTCACTTTTGTACCAAGAAGCAAGCTTGACATTGAGGAGGTGTTAATATAAAATTGCATGTCTGTAAATTTAATCTTAAAATGTGGGCTGAGGAACAAACTATGCCATGTCAACATAATAATGTTTTGTCAGGAAAATTACTTACACTCCACCTTTGCATCCTACCTTGCAACTTTTACGAAATAATTTGTGAAAGGAATGTAAGAAATCTTTATAAAAAGCAAGTTGGTGTATTTCATAATATGACTAAAGCAGAAACACAGCTTTAAAAAGAGTTGACCAATCATAAGGAAGTCAGATTTATGAAACCTGATAAAGGAGGGAGCATTGTTTTAATTGATGCTATTGATTACACTAGTAGGATGTTTGACATATTAAAAAATGCCTCACAATACTTCAGGGTTTCTGTTAATGAAATTAATTGAGCTTATTATAAGATTGATTTATTTTTGCAGGATCTAATGGATCAAAATATTATTGACCATAGGTTGTATACATTTTTGAACATGGACTTTCTACTAACACTAGTTATTTTTGGGATACCAAAGATACACAGAAGCTTAACAAGCCCTCATATGCATCCTACTGTGGCTGCCTCTAGCTCTATAACACACTTTAGCCATTTTTGTTGATGAATCTCTTAATTTTTTTTAATGATTATCCATACATTTTAAAACATTCTTGGAAGTTTTTAAAAAACATAAAACAAGAGTTATACAACAACAACAATTTATTAATGGCGACAATTGATGTGGTGGATCTTTTTCCATGTATCTCACATGATATAGGAATGGATTGGCTTAGAGAGGCTTGTGTTAAGATACATTTTTTGCCTAATCAAGAAGTAAATATTTCATGTGAATTTACAGCGATTATTTTATCTAATAATTTCTTATACTTCAAAGGTGCATATTTTATGCAGGCTAAGGGTGTGGCAATTGGGGGAGCCTGTGCCCCTCTTTATGCTAATCTTATACTTTGGTTTTGGGAACAGAACTTGGTATTTAAATCAAGTTTTATGGAACACATAGCTGTGTTTTTGTGATTTTTAGATGACATATTTATTTTATGGAAAGGTGCTAAGTTACAATTTGAGGAATTTGTTAATTTTTTTAGGTACAGCTACTGTCTTTTTAAAGTTTACCTATACTTATTCATTGGACAACATAAATTACTTCGATGTAACGAGTGATAAGGACAAACAGAATCAGAGATTTTGTTCTAAACTGTTTAGAAAGCCTACATTCTCTAATAGTTTTCTGCACTTTAGTAGTAACCATGCTATGTACCGGGGAAAAAAAGGATTGGTTAAAGGGCAGATGGTATGGTCATCTAGATTAATTTCTGAGGATATGCAGTTTTTATATGAGGTTGACAAACTCATGAATTTGTTTTTAGAGTAAAGATACCTTCAAGAAATGCTGGAAGAAGTTAAAACTGATGATATAAATAAAAGAAAGACTGTATTTTCTTTCCCCTAATGGGCATTGGTTTACCTGACAGTACTATAAATTATTTTAGTCCACCAAGTCATCAGGGTGGGAAAAATATCAACAATTATGAGTTGACATTGGGGATTAAGTATGGTAATGGTAGTGACCAAATTAAACATAGTTTAACAAACAATTAGAATTGCGTTAAATATGAAGAAAAATGCAATAAGTGTTTAGTCGATCAGCCTAGATTTATTCACAAACACCAGCATAATATTAAAGAGAAATTAGAACTGGGGGCAAAAAAAAAATAAGTGGAATATTAGCATGAAATGATGCAGAGCTTGCATATATTGTAAATACATTTATGAAGGACAGAAGGTGAGGTTAAAATCTAATAATTATGAGTTTAATATTAATGGACACTATGATTGTAATAACAGAGGCATTGCTTACCTAGCTTTTTGCAATTTCTGTCATACATTTTATGTCAGGAAAACAGAGCATTTACTTAAGAAACAGATTTATGAACATTGTTACAATGTAATTAAATGTAATATTAACAACACTTTATATAAGTATAAAAGGGAAGGTAATAGTAATACTAAGTTTTGTTTTTTTGTCCGAGAAAGAGTGGAAGTGAACCTGAGGGAAAGACCATGGGAATTAAGACTTGATTAGAGAGAATTGTTGTGATAGCTAAGATTGGATACCATTACATATCCAGGTTAAATGGTACTGTTTCAGTTAGCAGTGTCCTTAAACTCAGATCAGCTAAGTTATGATTCTTATGTGTATCAGTCTTTAGTTTTTGTGATACAAGGTTTACACATGTATTCAGATGGAGGTGTTTTATTAAATATTACAAAATAATTATAACCACTTAAGCAATTAAGAATTTTATAAACCTGTGCTACAAAGAGATATCTATTTTTTTACATCTGTATGTTTTCATTTTGAGAATAAAAGTGTATTCGTTTACGCCCAGTGTGCCTATTTTTGGAATATACTAAGTGGAGGACAGCCTTTATTGTACCATACAGCGGAGTTCATTGTATTTTTGTTTTTTCTGCATAACAATCAGATAGCTCTTTGTAGCACAGGTTTATAAAATTCTTAATTGCTTAAGTGGTTATAATTATTTTACCAGTCATATGATGGTTTTATATTAAAAGCAATGCTAAAGCAATGCTTTATGTGGCTTTTGATTTGTACTGAGGAAGTCACTATGATTTTAGGATGAAAGCGCTTAACTTTTAATACATTATGTTCATGATTTTAATGATTTGTTTAATTTCTTGCAGCTCTTTGAGGTGGAAGTGGTTGACCTCATTTTTTTTTTTTTTGGTTACACGTGCCTTACTCTGCCTGACAGACATTGATGCAGACCATGTACTTTACTAGGCAGGACAGCTTCTTTAACTGCTTAATGCTCCTTATCCACAGAGTTTTTAATCAGATTCCTCTGTATCTCAGCAGTATGGTTACAAGTAGCATGGAGCACGATGGTGATAGCAATTTATATTTCATTAATAACAGTTAGTTGGTTTGGTACCTATAGAAATTAAGCCAGGTAGGCCAAATATCTGTCAGTTACTTCCTGTGTGGAATGCACTATCCACATATACCAATGCATTCCATGAATGTATTGTTTCATTGGAGGTATGTCACCTCTCCATTAATCCAAAAGACAGGTGTATGCTATAGTGTAGTGCTATACTGTATGACACATGATTTACACACAAGCATATGTGTACACATGGCTATCATTTGCCTCCTCAAGTAGAACTACTGAGTGTCCAAGGCTGTTTCTGTGAGTGCTAAAAGCAGGTCTTCATCATGGCCAGTGAGGCTATTTTTTCCTGTTCCTCCCACATATGGACTTTACAGAGTACCTACTGGGCCACCATGATGGTCTTTGAAGATGTTAATTCATGGAATGTTGAGCAGTGTCACTCATATCACTTCATCTAGAGAACAGCATCACCATCACTGTGATAACTTGATGTGGTGGTACCCTGATCTTCCCCACTAATAGGCATTAGAGGTTCAGGACAGTGAGCCAGAGATGTGCTGCAAGCAATTTTTTTTATACATTTTTTTTAGTTAATGCTGTTGTGTTGTACTGTGTATGCTTTAATACAAGTATGCTTAATAGAACATGATTTGTTTTGTAGCTGCTGAAGAACATCATGTTAACACAGCTGGATATCACAGAAGTATGTATGCTCAGCATGGCAGGCTACTATACAAGTGAAGTGTTGCTTTTGTTGTATATGTGTGTTTTATATTTTTTCCATTGTGTCATCCATTTGCAGACCCAGAAGTGGAGGAGCAGCCACATTCATCTTGGTCTCTCTCAGCCACTGCATCTGGCACTGGGTCATCAATGCCTGCCAGGTCTGCCAGTCAAGAAAGGGAATGTCCCTCCACTGAAGGTGACCTGGTGGGGTCATCTTTCGCTACCATGTCTACCTTTGAGGAGGGTGAATGCTCTTCCCTTCCAAGCTGATTGATGGAGTTTTCAATGCTATACCAATATGAGGAGTGAAAGCTGGGTGCTGCTGAGGTACACTCTGAACCTGGCATTCAAAATAGCACCATTGAGCACCATCTAGCATGACTGCCAGAATTCTGTGACTGAGTGGTCCCATGCACTGGACCCCTCTGCACCTGTCTGGCAACCAACAATTCCTGAAACCCACCCAATTCCCTTTCTGGTGCGTTCTCCACTTTATGTGTAATTAACCATTCTTTGGCACCAAAACCTGACTTTCGGTCAGTTTATCTTTATCCAGTCCTCCTCCTTGCCAGTTGTCCACTCTTTGTAAGTATTTGTCCATCCACTTTCTTCCCTACCTTTTGTATTTATACCATCATTGTCTATCTCTGCCTTTGTTCCATGTTTGTCTACCTGTCCCTTCTATGTGCCTTTCACCCTCTAGCCTACCCCTACCCGCATCCATCCTTTAGTACCTATGCCATCTACATCTTTTGGAATTCAAGAAAAAGGAGTTATAGCAAGCAAAAAATAGCCTTACCCACCTCCCATTCATATCCTTTTGCTACTCTTCTGTGTTTACTTCTTCCTGCTGTTGTACAATACCCCACTTTTGTATCTATCCCATTTCTATCCCATTTCCTCCCCATTTATATGGTGAGCAGTGTTACTACTTTGTTGTGCATACCCACATTGATGTATATGCTGGTAACTGTGCTGAGCTGTAATGCTTCTTTCTGTGGCATAGGGTTATATTCCCTCAGCCTTCATTTGCTTATTGTGTTACCTTGAGCAAGTGACTTAACCAGACAGTTCGTTGAGACAATTTGGACTTTGGGACTAGGTTCCTTAATGGTCTCCTGAACCGCATGCCTAGTAACTACCTACGAACTTATTATACATTTACATGTACCACGTGTGCTGTTGTAGCTCTGCTCCAGACATATTGTACTGTAGCACTGATGTTCAGGTTATCTTTGCAGCTCTGCTATATTCTGTGGCCCTGTAGTTCGCATATAGGCACTATACTGCCTCCAGCATCTATAAGCAGCTCTCTGTTGTTTCATACAGTGAGCTTCTCAGACATTAGTATTGCATAAGCATGTTAATATCTAACTGTGAATCCCAGGCAGTATCTTTATGTCATGGAAAGAAGGAAACTGTTGCTATCTTATACACCTGTAGGTGAATAATGTGAGACAGCAGAAGGGAAGTAGCCAGTCAAGTATCTTCTGATGTTGTTCATTCGATTACTGCTGCCATAGCCCTAGCTCTATGAGTTGTAATATCCTGTACAGGATACAACAGCTATCAAGCTTACAAAGCTTTCAGGGCACCTTCCATAAGCCCAAACTCTTAGCTTGAAATAAACTGACTGAAAGTCAGGTTTTGGTGCCAAACCTTTCAGAGATTTCCAGCTGCCAAAGAGAATGCTCTTCTGTGGGCTTTAGAGGATTGATGGTGAACTAACTCATTGCTGAGCAGATAAATTCCCTTTGGGGAAAAACTTCCACTTTACTTTTTATGACAGAATGCATTGTTTTTCCTTGAAAAACTTAATAATATGAGTTAGGAGAAAGCTATTTTAATGATTTTTATGAGACTTTTGTAAACTTTTAAACAGAAGCATTACTTTTTACTCTTATGGGAAAAAGTTGTTAAAACTAACTTTCAGCTGTTTTTCTACAGTAAAAATGTTATTTTACTTTTGGGCTGATGCTTCTGACTGTGTTTTAATGGGGAAAACAGTTATTATTTTTACAACTTAGCTGTCTTAACAACTAATGCTGCCAGGCTTCCCCTGCAATCAAGCACCTTTTTGGCTTACCTTCTCTACATTTGCCAATAGATGTGATGCTCCCTCCATAACTTTCTTTGAGAAACAGTCCCAGCAAGCTGCTGGTAAGCAAATGTTTAAGAAACAATGGCTGGGTGATTACAAAAAGAAAGCAGGAGTCACCCAGGGCATAGAGTCAGAATGACTATAGGTAGGATCCTCCCCCAACCCTGGCACTCTTTTAATCCTTCCAGAAAGTAAGAATCTTCATTCTTTCTTTGGCAACAGATTTATTCAGGCAGGTGGGTTCTAAGTGTATTCCATCAAGGAGGCAGTGATAGTTTCTCCCTCCCTTTTCTGGGGAATCCTCTTCACCTGCCAGACCATGTTCTTCTTTCCCCCACTGTCATTCAGCATATGCTTGCTCAGGGGATAAAGGAAGCTGTCCTTTCTCCACAGATAGGGGAAGGGTTTTATTCCAGGATTTTCCTGGTGCCAAAAAAGAAGATTCTTCGAAGGCATTTCTAGATTTTTCTATTCTTTTCTGAATCAGTTTGTGATAGTTTCTAAGTTCAAAATGCAGTCTCTTCACAGCTTGTAACCCCTTATTCCTCACTTCAGTTTTCTAGTGACTTTAGATGTAAAATATATGTTTCATCACTTTCCTATAGATCCAGATTCAGATGTTTCTTAAGGTTTTCTATATCTGGATCACATTATCAGTTTTCCACATTAACCTTTGGTCTATCTGCTACTCCAAGCGGTGCTCAAAAGTTGCTGGCTGTCGTGATAGCCTACTGCAGGCTACTCTTCTTCTATCATCTTTTCCCAGTTAGGGGTTACCACAGTGGATTACCTGTGTGCTCATGATTGGCAGTGGAGTTTTATGGTGTCAAGTTGCCAGCCCGGTGCCCAACCTTCCACAGAAGGCACACACTCACACCTAGGGCCACTTTACATTGTCCAATCCACCTACAGCATGTCTTTGGGATGTGGGAGGAAACCGGATCACTCAGAGGAAACCCACACGACCACAGAGAGGACATGCAGACTTCGCACAGAAGGTACCCCAGCCGAGGATTGAACCAGAGAACCTCTTGCTGTGAGGTGACAACGCTAACCATTGCACCACCACGATACCTACTGCGGACTACAAAATATTCAAATTTTTCATGTTTAGATGACTTGCTTATTTTTATGGAGTCTTTTTCAAATTGTTAGGAATCTCTCAGTTTGGCAAGGAATCTCCTACACAGGCTGGGATATGAAGAGAAAATACAGAACTCTTGTATGACTCCTTCAGATGGGATTATTTTCCTGGGTTGTCTCCTGGACACTTTAGTTCAAATAGTTTTTCTTCCACAGGGTCTTTAGGTCTGTATTTAAATCTTTTCCTGTTTTTTTTCCACTCAGACTACCATCTCATGGAAATTTCTCAGGATTGTGTGTGTGTGTGTTTTTTTTTTTTTTTGCATCTGTGATACTTATGATACATGTTGCAAGATTGTATATGAAAAAAATTCAATGACACCTGAAATCTTTTTGGTTCCAGCTTCAGTATCCACTGACATTTCAAATTCCAGCTTCCAGCTTTGAGATTTGTGAAGAGGGATATTGTGTGGAAGATACACCAAATTCCTCAAAATCCAGATTTTTCATTATCCCTTCCTGCTCCAGCAGTCACAACAGACACCTCAAACCTTACTTGAACAGCGGTGTCTATGGGATACAAATGCAGGGTCTTTTAGGTAAAAGAGACAGAGTAAAAGTGCATTAACATATAAGAGATGTTAGTTCTTATAAATGGTCTCAGTACTGTGAACCATTTGTGGTCTCCAGTACCTCTTCAAATGTTTACAGACAACACCACAGTGATGTGGTACATTAATAAGCAAGAGGGAACCAAATCTTACCCTCTGTGCAGACTCATGGTAGCCTTGGATATAGCTTTATACCTCAATCTCACTGTATAGGCATCTTACATACCATCAAAACAAAATTGTTTAGTAGACAAGTTGACCAAGACCAGGACAGACTCTCATGAATGAAAACTAAATCAGGGTGTTTTCCAATAACTGATCCAGCTGTGGAGAACGCGTCAAATAGATCTCTCTACCTCCACTCTAAACAAACAGTTGGCAAAATTCTGCTTCAGTACTCCATGCAAGAAGGCTTTGAAAATGCATGCTTTCTTTTCTTTTCCTTGGACAGGAGTATTCCTTTATGCTTTCCCACCCTTTTTTCTAATATCCAGGGTCATTGTGAAGATTCAGAAGGAGTTCCAAGAGATAATTGTGGTGATTCCTTTCTAGTCCGGGCCACATTGGTTCTTCCTTCTTTTATTTTATTTTATTTTTCACAAGCTTCTTCACAGACTGGATTTACTCAGACAAGATCAGAGATATTTGATACATTCTGACTCTAAACATCTACAGCTTGCTGCCAGGATGTTATTATTATAATACCTTTTAAGCACTTTATACTGAGGACATGCACCAGGTATCACGGGAGACAACAAAAGTTTACTAGTAGAAAAATTCAAAGTTTAGCAAATTTCAAGTATTTTCTAGTTAGTGCCTAAAAAAAGAATCCGCTCCCATTTAGGGATAGTGTTTCTCTGATTCTGTAGTATTTGTGTGCATTACTACCCTATGACTTATCTCACTTTTCTGTCGTTATTCACTAGTGGGCCATTTCAGTTGTCTGCTCATGGATCCCTCTCTTTCACTGCAACATCATGTCTTTCAAAGGGGTGTTGCATAAGAAACATTAGGAAACAGGTGGCTTGTTCTTGGGATCTTAATTTTTTTGTTAGAAAAACTAAATTTGTTCCATTTGAACCATCAGGCTGATATGAGGTTCTAAACATGGAAAACAGCCTTACTAATGGCTCTGACCTGTGCAAGAAGAGTATCTGAGTTGCAAACTCTTATGGTGGGTCAACCTAATCTTTTTCCATAAAGACAGGGTTTCTTTAAGAACTAATCCTTCATTTATGTCTAAAACTGTATCCGAGTTTAGTTAAAGCCAAGCTGTCCATCTGCCTGTATTCTTTCAAGAGCATAACAAATGAAATAGGAAGGATACTCAGTATCTTGGATATCCACAGACAACTCAGGTATCTTGACAGAAAAAAAATCTTTCAGAACTTCTGATCAGTTGTTTTTTTCATGTAAAGGAACAAAGAAAGGCCAACCAGTCTCAAAACAGACTTTGCAAATATTTGTCTCATGCTATTACTTTTTGTTACATGATCTACCAATTCCTGCACTGTAGTGCGATCTCGGAGTTGGTATATTTAAGTTACGGGGGTGTGAAGTTTGTAGTGTTTTTATTTTTTATTTTTTTGGATGTTCGAAATTACGAAAGTCGATCATATGGTCGTAGCCATATGAATGTCTACATTTTGGCGTTTCAATCATTCAGTGGTAACTCATACACACATATATATATATATATATATATATATATATATATATATATATACACACACACACACACACACACACACACACACATATATATATATATATATATGTATATATATATATATATATATATATA
>NC_056729.1:154097625-154115125 GCF_019279795.1 Protopterus annectens | reverse complement strand
AGGGTGGGGAGAAGAGTCAGCTGCATTGGTGAAAGCAGTGAAGAAGAAGCACAAATGGCAATGCTGTAGAGGTGATAATCAAATGCAAATCAGTAACAGGATTCATTTAAGCAGTTGAAGTTGCTTAAATTAATTTGTTTAGTAACTGGTAACTGTAGCAAGGAGCTTATACAAGCTACGTGATACAGTTTAGAGAATCATTTCTTTTCATCCAAGTTTGGAAGACTGTTTTCCCTTTTCTGATCTTCAGGTTTGAACTTTAGAAGTCTTCTTTATGGGATCCCAATTTGAAGTTGAGGGAATGCTAGTCTAGGGACTTCCAAGAGTGCCAGTTGATCCAGATGGCACAAAGTGACAACACATACAACCCAGAATAATAAGTGAATGCATTATCATGTCCAGAGTAAACAGAATATTGCATGGACTAACCATAATGTAGATCAGAAATCACCATAACTACAAAAGTCAGGGGTGAGTAGGGTTGAGGTATAATCACCTGATCAGCTGGGGATGGACAGAGTGACAGGAGAATGCAAAACAGTGATTTGGGATAGAGTCATAAGAGGTAACAAAGCTAGCTTCACACTCTGGGAGACTGTGGAGAGTAAGGAATCACATCTTGCAATGGTGTGGCTGCGTGGCCATGACATGACTGTTGTCAATGTCCATTAATTTGGCAAAAAACCTACTTCAGCAATTTGTTCTCCTGACTAGTAAACTTTTCTGAATGCTGCATACCTATGCTGGGTTATGTCAGAGCCTGTATACTTGACAGGAAAACATGTTCAGTAGATACATATAGTATGTTATGGAATGTACATAATTATTGCCATAGCACCCTGTCATATGGGACTAGTTAACAGCTGCATTTACTGTTGTGTTCTGCCTCAAACCCCTGTATGGCCCTGTATCCATGCCTGCATGCATTATTGTGGAACATCCCACCTCATATGGCATGGAATTTCTGCAGTATCCAAGTTTCACTATTTCTCCTCCTTGCATAGGCACACACTATTTTGCCATGTGAATATGATGGGACCCGCAATTACACATACAACAAGACGTGCCTCACTCTCCATGACAGCTACCTTTCTGTTTATAGTTGTGGATGAGGTACTTTACTATGCGGGGCTCCTTCCTTAAGTCTTTAATGCCTCACACCAACAAAATTTCTCTTTATCTCAGTCATATGGTTGAAAATGGTGTTATGAATGATGGAGATGACACTTTATATGTCACTAACAGCTGGCAGGTAGTGCAGTGGTTATGCAAATGAACCCAAATAGTGCCAATGTCTGTCACTCTTTTCCCTGTGTACAGCATGCTTTCTGTGTATATTAGCATGAGCTTGGCATGCATTATTTATCAGGACATATGTGACATCTATTGTCATGCATAAGGCACATGTGCATGTGTAGCAGCATGGTGCCATGCTGCACTGTACAATAGGTCATTCACAAACATGCATCCTTGCACATGGGGATACCATTATGCTCTTTGAATGGAACTACTGAGTGCCCATGGCCGCTTCTTCTCAGATTTAAAAAGTAGGGCTTCTACATGGTGTGCCAAGAAGAGCACTTTTTTACCGTTCCTCCTGTGTAGGTATTTTAAACAGTTAATACTGGGCTTCTATGATGGCCCTTTGAAGAAGGATAATGCATGGTATGAGCTGGCACAGGTGCTGAGCAGTGACACTGGCCCCACCCATTCTGGGAACAGTGTCATCATTTCTCTGGTAACCTGAGGTGCTACCACTCTGACCTTCTCAACCAATGAGAGACTGAGGTTAATAACAGTGAACCAGGGAAGTACTGCACCTTTATTTATTAGTAGCATTTCCTTGTACTATGTGTACCATTGTATTTCACAGCTACTGAGGAGCATCACCTTAACATAGTTCAATGTTACTGAAGGCAAGATGCATTTCTCCAGACAGAGTGGTGTGTATCTGTTCTGTGACAGTCCGTTGTACAGCTGCAGTATTCTTTTGTATGATGTAACTGCATGATATTTTTCTAATTATGTCATCCTTCTGCAATTCTGGTTTGGAAGATGAGGAGGAACAGCACCATTCAACTCAGTACCTGACAACCACTGCATCTGGCAATTTATCAACATTGCCCACCAGTTCTGACTCTCCAGAGGAGTATGGTCCCTCTGCTGCAGGTGAACTGGAGGGGTCACTGGTGCCCTCCATCTCTGCCTTTTAGGCTGAGATTGAAGTATTCTGTCCTGAAGGTGTTGCCTCTAGCCACTGCTGAGGTGCACTGGCAGCTGGACACCCACAGTGGTGCAATGGAGACCATCTTACATGACTTGCAAAGTTACATGAATGGCAGTTCTTCCCATTGTGCCACTGGAAGAACAAATGATGTATAATATCAGGGACTGTTACCTATGTTTCTTATTCTGTAGGCTCGCCTGTCAATTAACCATGCCAGGAGCACCCTATTCCTTTCTTGCTGTGTTTCTCCCTTAGGTATAAACACTCCTAATCACAAGCTGTCCACCATTTGATAATATGTTTCCATCCACTGCCCTCCACATATTTTTTGTGTGTAACACAGTTGCCTGTGTATGTGTGTGTGTGTGTGTCTGTGTGTGTGTGTGTGTGTGTGTGTGTGTGTGTGTGTGTGTGTGTGTGTGTGTGTGTGTGTGTGTGTGTGTTCCATGTGTATCTATCTTCCCCTCCTACCTTCCCTCCTTTCTCTATCCTATCCATAGCCACCCCTTAGTACTTGCCTGATCTATGTTTGTCTTTAGAAAATGAAAACAAATGTCTTTATTCCACAAAAATGTCCTTCATTCCCCTTCACAATTCATGCCTTATGACTACCATGCTGTGCCTACTTGTGCCTGCTGTTATCCAATGCCTTACATTTCTAAGCACCTAATTTCCTCCCCATTTATATCAAGAACAATTATCATTTTGTTGTGCACACTCACATTAGTCCATCTACTGGCCACTGTATTGCACTGTGTTATCCTTCTTGTAGCTGTGTGCCACTGATTCTGCTATGTGCTATTTCATAGTGCACCAAAGTATGCACTGCATTACCTCAGGCTTGCTGCGATGTCTTGGTCCAGACATCATTCACATTGTCCGTGCATTCTGTTGTACCATTGCTGCAGACCTATGTTGCCACAGAGCTGCTCATTATATTATCTCTGCAGTGCTGCTTTAATATGTGGTCTATTGCATGTCATATATCTGCTGCATCTTTAAGCATCTCTCTTTTCCGGTGTTTTGTGCAGTGAGCTCCTCAAAAATTAACATTGTTCATGCATGCTATTTTTTCTTGAAATATGTTCCTATATGTCTGTGAGTGTACCGAAGGTAATGACATTTTTAAAAAAAGGTTGAGCTGTTAAGCTTAGTTAGACTTTGCACAGCAGCAACAAATGTGCCACCAGGAAACTTGCCCTTTTCCCCACTGTACTGCAATCTTGGTGTTGGTATATATAATAAGGAAGGTGTGGGGAGCACAGCCCCCACCTCAATGGATTTGACATAGCCCAGTGTGTGTGTGTGTGTGTGTGTGTGTGTGTGTGTGTGTGCGTGTGAGATGATCAAATGTTGGCCATGATACATACTAAACTATGTGAAACCCATGCAAGTGAAGGAACTGCATTCTCACACCCCACCTTACTATATATACCAACTCTGAGATCGCACTACAGTGGGGAAAAAGGGCACATTTCCTGGTGGGGCCCATCTAGTGCCATTCCCTGTGCATGTCATTTGATGGTGTGAACATTCATTGAAGTGAACATTCACTGTCTTGTGTTCGAGGAATGGGGGTTCACAGAGTTGACCATTTGATGGTTAACCATAGACCTAGCCAATATATGGGTAGCAACTGCCATCAATTACCTAATAAAATGTCTCTAACGAGCACTTGGAAAGCCTCATTGAAAATGACATTTAGACATAATTCAGCATTTGCTGCATACTAGAAGCTGCATTCTGTTTCATATTTACAATTTTAGCATGAGTTTAAACAAAATCTTTGCTTCTAACAAGTGTGACTGTATACGCAGTCTTCTCCCAAAATGAAAAAAATGAAGTGACTCAAGACAGATACAGTTACTCCCGTGACATTGGTCTATGAAGTCCTAACAGAAGATTGTGAAGTCACATTTGATGCAACCAGTAAAGCAAATGAGCTCAACAGAGATTCTAACTGCAGTATAACATTTTATACATTGTTTCATGATAAATAGTTTCAAAGATAATAAAGTGCAGCATGTTTTATCTTAGTTTTCCCTAACATTTTGGCAGGTCCTCCGACAAATTGTCTGTTATATTCTTTTATTTTCTAGTCTTGCTAAGGATCAAAGAAAAAAAAGCTGTTAGACTCTGTGATTTCTATATATATCAAATAAATACAGGACTAAATAATAACTAATATGTCCTTAGTAATAGCTGAGATAGGGATAGGAGGTGATAAGCAAGGGGCTTCCCTTTCTGTTCATGTTTGATTAACATTACTTTTAAGTTTCACCTTAGCTATAAAAAGTGGTTTCTGAAATGTTCCTACTTAATAAATCTTAATCAGTGACATTGTCAAAAGGCAAAACATGAAAATACCAGATGCCATTGAAGCAGGGGCGGCTCGTGGCATCGGACTGCCGGACTGCAGCCCCCTCAGCTAAAAAGAAGAATAAATGTAAAAAAAAAAAAAAAATACCTTTGCAGCTGTTTAATGTAAAAATTTGAGTCTGCGACTCGGAAGTACGCGCATGCGCACTTAACCGCCTCGGGCTGCAGCGGTTTTAAACAGATTTTTTTTTTGTTTTGATTGCAGCTCGGTGGTGAAATGAAGGCATCATTGTAATGCCCAGAAGTCTATGCGGTTCCAAACTGCATAGAATTGGAAGGGGTACAGACTGCGACATCCGCAGGCATGTCATGACGTGATTGCTGGGCTTAAGGCTGCTGATTGGTTGTCGCTCTCTTCCCGGGCTTTATGTGCTGGGAAAAGAGTGAGAATCAGTCAGTTGAGTTGTGTGCTTGACTTGTGGTGTCTGATTTTATTATTTGGCAATTGGATTTTAATTTTTTTTTTATTTGGGCGGATGTTGTCAGCTGTGCTGTGCAGCCTGTGCTAGCCTAGCCTGAAGGAAGAAGAACAGAAGAAGAAAGAAGAAGAAAGAAAAGAAGTTAGAGAAGAAGAACAGAGTGGAAGATGCAGAATTAAAGTAAGTATTGTAGCTCATGTAAATGTGCAGAGAATCCCACCCATCCAAGGTAGACACAAGTACTAGAGTGGCTTTTCATCTGTCCTTGATTTTACAGAATGGTCTGGTTTCTGTCATATTTTTTGTACTGTTGATTTATGCTTATTACTCAAAGTGCCTGTTGCTCTGTGTTTAAGTAGCAATACTTTAATGACCATCAGGTAAGCTTGGCTGAGATTGCAAGATGCAAGTAAGCTTTAATAAGCATACTGTTAAAGAATTGCCAACATTGAAAGCCTTTCTGTTGCCATGTAGAGAATACTTAACTAGATAATGTATAAGCCTTGGGTATTGAAATGCATATGCCAGTATTTGTAATAAAGGACAGGATTACATTATTTTAAGAGTCTCATTACACTTGGAGACTTCCAGTCATCTCTGCAGGCTTTACCCGTAAACCGAATGCCAATCGCATGGTCCATAACTTGTACAGTAATCTTTTTAAGCAATGTATCTTGAGCTTATTTCTTGTTTGTTTTTCATTTTTTACTTTGATCATGTTTTCCCCATGAAACAAGTAGATGTCAGGCAGCAGGTCTTTTTTTGGATAAGGAACATTTTTACAAGTGGGGGCATCAGAGATTTCTACTTTCAGCATGTTACTTGTTACTTTAATAAAGCTAAATATAAATTATAATTAGAACTGCAGTACAAAAAGTGGTTTGAGTTGAGTGCTGCTTGTTTTTCTTATACTTGATTTTGACTGGCATTCCATTAATGTATTTAAAAAAAGTAATTTATTTTTTCATGCCTCACAACCTTTTTTGTTTCCATCTAGATATTACGCTGTCATGCAGCCAATGCATTGCAATATTTTTATTATTCTACACTTCATTTTAACTTCAGTGGACTCTCATATTAACAGTTTGGCACCCAGGGCAGTATATTTAGTTTTTGTGGTTTGCTACTACAGGTGTAGGTGTGGTAGGGAATACCTCAGGCTTGAACCCTGTACCTTGTATGCAGGTGTTAAAGACCTGAATTCCCTACCCACCACCATTTGTAAAAAGAAAATTGCAGATTTTTGCCTCATATTTGATCTGATCTGTTCCTCATAATATCTGTGGTTTGTAAATGCTGCAATGCTTGATATTTGATAGTGCAGTGGTAGCATTGTTGCCTCACAGCTGCAGGTTCTCAGGTTTGATTCTTGGTTGGGTTGCCTTCTTTGTGGGGTCTGTATCTTCTCCCTGTGTTTGTGTGGGTTTGCTTTTGTGTCCTCCCATGTTACAAAGACATGTCTGCATTATTTCTTCCTGGGCCTCTGCTGAACATTTTTTTTTGTTCCAAGTCAGACTGTCCTGATTAACAAATGTTAAATAAAATTGACAGGCATTTGAATTTCAGACTTCAGGTTTCTGAAGGTTTAATTCCTTGCATATTTGATGAGGCAGTGGTAGTATTGTTGCCTCACAGCTATAGGTTTTCTGGTTTGATTCTTGGCTGGGGTGCCTCCTGTGTGAAGTCTGCATCTCCTCCCTGTGTTTGTGTGGATTTGCTCTGGTGCCCTGTCATTTTACAAAGACGTGTCTGCAGTATTTCTCCCTGGGTCTTTGCTGAAAATTGTTTTTGTTCTGTCAGCAGTAAAATTGACAGGCATTTGAATTTCAGACTTCATGTTCTTCAGAAAATACATAGTAACACAACCGTAACACAACCTTTTATTCTAGCAATTTTCTAAGTTTATAAGATGAATATTTGAAATTTGTCCCTATTTTTGGGACTGTATTCCCCCATTATTGGCTTTGTCCAGGATTTGTGTGCTAAGGTTGACAGCTATGGCAAGAACTGAATTCACTGAATATGTTTGAGGGCTGTATTCCCTCATTACTGGGTTTGCCCAGGTGTTTTGTTGTAAGAGGTTGACAGCTGTGGTGAGAACTGAATTCACTAAATGATAGCCATTTAAGTTTCAGTCTTCTTCTCTTTTACAAAGCAGCTGATTTGGCGTAGTGGTATGTTGCTCTGACTGTTTTGCACAGGGACCTTGGCAGTAAAATGTATGGTGGTAACACAGCATTTTATTCTAGCAACTTTCCAAGATTATACAAGCAATGTTTAATGTGTCCCTGGTTTTGGGCTTTGACCCCCAAACATTTTGGCTTTTTCCAGTTTTCTTGTGCTGCGAAGTTGAGATGCAGTTGAGTATTGAGTAGATTTTACAAGGAGCTGAGAGCTGCAGGGGAACAGAAGTTTAGTGTTGCTTAAGTGAAGTTAGTTTGCCTTGTTAATAGCACAACAGGTTGTGTACTTGCTTTTGATGCAGAAGGCTGTGGGTTCTACTCCCACAAGGGGTGGATGCTGCCGTACTGAGAATGTTCTCCTTGGTGAAGATACTAACTATGAGTCTGTTATCAGTTTGCCATCCATTTCCTCTTGCAATATTACTAGCTTATTGTTTTAATGTAATATAGGCAATTTATTCCTGAGGGGCAACAGATACTTTATTTTTCGATGAAACCATGAAATATAAAGGTGTTTGCTAGCAGCAACCTCTTCATTAGTTACAGATTTCTTTAATGTGGAATTATTTAGATGACTTTTACTTCTTCAGAGATTGTGCATATTTACTGATAATGGTGGACTGTGAAATTGTGCATATTTACTGATAATGGTTGACTGTAGAATTGTGCATATTTACTAATAATGGTGGACTGTGGAAGTCTCAGTAGACTTTTATGATAAATGTTCTGAACTGGGCAGTTTTGTCATTATGGGTGCATGCGTTTTGTTTCATTGCTTACTGGAAAAATGTTTAAAACAAATTTAAAACGCCCTCTAACAACTGTACTGTATTGTACAGGAAATATAATTTAGTACAATGAGGAAGGTGTATCAAAGAGCACATGTATGTTTCATATGCAAGGGGCCTATGATTTCAAAACAGCCCAAAATTAATCTTTATCCGCCACTGGCAAAATGTATTTTCTTTGAATGTGGGTTTCAATGCTGTTTCAATGAATGTGAGTTTTAAGGGCAGGGAAGTTTTAATGCTAAGTTTTCATTGTGAGACTGCATTGCTTTGTTTAGCAGATGACTTAGTGTTTGTGCTGTAAAATACAAAATAAAACTTTCAAATGAAGTCCAACTCATTACAGAAGTAAAGCAGTATGCACATTAGTGTTTATGGTAAATGGAGTGAAATAGCCAAGTAATGGTTCATTGGAATGGCTGTAGAGGCTCCATTCAACCATGATTTTGTCAGGGGGGAAGGGCAGCAAACTCAGACAGGCCCAGCTGAACTATACCTCCCAACTGTCCAGATTTTCAAAGAATGAATAGATTTTTGCTTCTTATTTTTGGTTTGTTCTTCATAAAATTTGTAGTTTTCTGACAAATCATTTAGGAATTAAGTCACTAAATAATGATACACTGAGTTTCAGACTTCATAACCTTCAGAAAAATGCATGCTAAAGTAAGAACTGTTATTCTATCAACTGTCTCAATTTATACAAGAGCAATTTTTAGTACTGTTTATATGTTCCCCCAATATATTTGGCCTTGTTCAGATTTACTGCATTAACAGGTTGAAAGGTACATGCAAATAAATTGCTTTATAGAATTAGGCATAGCCAACCTCTCAACTGTCCCCGATTTTGGCTCAAAATGTTGCTCTTCCCCCTAATCATCCCTCCGCAAAATAGCAATTTTGGAAGAAAACATGGAGGGTTTACAATTAAGAAATAACTGTAATAATCAAAGTTATAGATTACTTGAAATGCATGTAGATTCTTTTATTTTGTCAGCTGCTCAAGTTAGCAGTACTAATATTAAAGTGTCCCTTCTTTGACAGGTTCCCAGCTGTATTGTGTGGCTATTTTATATTTTTGCATCACATTGTTGGTCCATTTTTCATAAAATTGTGTTTTTGGCAAATTAGTGACAAATCACTAAAGACTGAAGTTAGAAAATAATGACAGACATTTGAGTTTCAGATTTTATACCCTTCAGAAAATTCATACTAATGCAAGACCTATTCTATTATCTTTCTAAGTTTATTAGAGCAATATTTAAAAATTGTCCTTATTTTTGGGCCTTTGTCCCACTTCTGTGTATGGCTTTGTCCAGATTTCTTGCTCTGAGGTTAAGAGGTATGACAAATGTGTCAGGGCCATCACAGTCAGCCAGAGACATTTCCAATTGTGACATACTTGTTGCACCCCACTCCCCCATGTAGTGCCTCTGGATGTGTCCAAGCAAGGCAAGGAGAAGTTATGCAGTGTAAATGTGCAGTGTGTCCCCCCATCCAAGGTAGACACAAGTACTACAGTGGCTTTTCATCTGTCCTTGATTTTGCAGAACGGTCTGGTTTCTGTCATATTTTTGTACTGTTGATTTATGCTTATTACTCAGATTTATGCTTATTACTCAGAAAGTGCCTGTTGCTCTGTGTTTAAGTAGCAATGCTTTAATGACCATAAGGTAAGCTTGTCTGAGATCATAAGATGCACATAAGCTTTAATAAGCATACTGTTAAAGAATTGCCAACATTGAAAGCCTTTCTGTTGTTGCCATGCAGAGAATACTTGACTAGATAATGTATAAGCCTTTGGTATTAAAGGACAGGATTCCATTATTTTAAAAAGCTCATTACACTTGTTGGAGACTTCCAGTCATCTCTACAGACTTTACCCATAAACTAAACAGAATGCCAATCATGTGTGGTCCATAACCTGTACAGTAATCCTTTAAGCAGTGTATCTTGAGCTTGTTTCTTGTTTGCTTTTCAGTTTTTACTTTGATCAAGTTTTCCCCATGAAACAAGTAGATAGTTGTCAGGCAGTAGGTCTTTTTTGGATAAGAAATATTTTTACAAGTGGGGCATCACAGAGATTTCTACTTTCAGCATGTTACTTGGTACTTTAATAAAGCTGAATATAAATTATAATTAGAACTGCAGTGCAAGGAGAAGTGGTTTGAGTTGAGTGCTTCTTGTTTTTTTTATACTTGATTTTGACTGGCATTCCAGTAATGTATTTAAAAAGTAATTTATTTTTTCATGCCTCACAACCTTTTGTTTCCATCTAGATATTAAGTAAGTTGTCATGCAGCCAATGCATTGAATATTTTTATTCTTCTACACTTATTTTTGTCTTGCTTGGACTCTCATAATGATGGTTTGGCACCCAGGGCAGCGTATTTAATTAAAGTTAGTGTTTGTGGTTTTGAGCTTAGCTCCTCCACTTTCTAGTTGGCCACACCCCTCCCCCTTGACCCCACCCATTCAGCTGTCTCCTGCAGCCCCCCTTTGATTTGAAGTCACCAGCCGCCACTGCATTGAAGTCTGAAGCATGGTGTATAAACCGGAAAAGGGAGAGAAACAAAAAAGAAAGACCTTGCCAAACAGCTGATGGTGTCAGTTATGATTTTTAAGTTTAGAAAGAGCAGACTAAAGCACTCAAGCACAAGAAGCCAGAGAAAAAATACATTGTAGATAGAAAATTGCAGTGGTTCAAAGGTTGTCATATTAGAGGACTTAAAGCCAAAGTTCAGTATCCAAAACTGAAGACAGAGCCAGTATGTAGTGATCTTATTTTCAAAATATTAAAGTAAGGACCACAAACAAGATGCAAGACTTCAGCAAAATGTTCCTGGGAAGAAGCTGTGAACTCTCAATCTCCACATTAAGATGGTTGCTGGAATACAGCAAAACTAGTAATTCTCAAAATGCATCATCAGGCCTAAGGGTACTGGCTTGCTTCTCAGACAGGGATATTCTTAGAAATGGAGGGGAGTGGTAAGAGATTGTTACACTGTAGGGATGGAAGTAATGTACAGAAGCATTTCTCCACAGAAATGAAGCAAGGTACATGAAACAAACTCCTGTCAGACAAAACGAAAACTGTTCACCAAGGAGACAGTCAAAGGTACATCATCGAACACTTGTAATAATGCTAATAATAAGGTGAAGATAATATAAGAACAAATTGTTAAGCTGGTGGGAGGCAAATACCTGAACTGGTTGAATTACCCTATCGATTCTTGATTTATACCAATGTGTCCATTTCTCAGTTATTGCAACAAAGTTGTCTCATGCCTACAAATGTTTTTCAGTTATACTGCTCAGTGTTCACGTATCATGACCTTAGCCCTTTTTAAACTTTACATCAAACTGTGGTATGTCCCATTATCAGATCTTCTCTCTGAGGTGCATTCATGTTGTTCTGGTCAGTAAAGTCATACTAACAGAGTAGTTACAATAAGCTAGAAGTTTTGCTGCACATATGAATGTACCATCAACATGGCAATTGTGGAATGGATTTTAATGGCTGGTACTGAGCTGCTAGTAAGTATGATTTATAAAGTCCATTACTCTAGTGGCTACTGGACTGGCCTGACCTCAAAAGCAAGTGTAAAACATAATTTGTAATTTGGGCAGAAGCTATTATGCAGCACAAAATACCTGGCTATAATTAACACCTTAACCTGGTTTGACCCACCAAGTGATATCAGGTCTCCTTGGCAGGGTGAGACATATGAAAAATCATGGTACTGATGGCATTTTGCATTGCTTCTTTAATGTAATTTGGAATGTATTGTATGAAGGTACCACACAAGAAGACAACACGTAGTAGTATATTGTAGGACTGTCTAATATCTCTATTGCTATTTCTTATTGCTAAAGAGCTGGTTAGTTGGCTTAGACAACTTTGCTGCTGCTAACTCAATGGAACGGTCTTTAAGTCACATGAAAAACATTATATTTGCATAATTGTGCAGTGACACTCCTTCAGTTATAGAAATTTCTCCTTGCCATACTAGATAAACATGAGAAATTTAAGATGCTTTCAGGACTTTTCCAGAATCTGGAAGAATTCACTATCCTTGCTGCAAGACAAATAAAGTTGTGCATCGGGGTGCTTCCATTAAAACTGTAAAGTCAAATATATGCTTGGGATTTATGGTAGCTAGAGAGGTGCATGAGGTGCATCAGTTAAACTGTAACTCTTAACATGGTTAAATGAATGTATTCATGAAACAGCAACAAAAGTAGAGGCCACCACGATGAAAAACAGGATAAAATCTGCATTTATTTCGACAAAAACAAGCGCTTTCACGTACATCCAAGTATGCTTCCTCAGGTTTATGGTTAAATGAATACTAGAAGAACTTATACTTCTTTCTTTCCAACAAAGGTAGCAGCCATCAGATCAGTACAATGGCTGTGTATCCACTGACCAACTCACTGATAACTTGCTCTCTCACATGACAATCCCTATCTTAGGCAATGTTAGGAGTTAGAAATTAAATATATGTGGAAACTGACATTACTAAAGGTGAACTGAAGACTGTTGCTCCACTCTAGGCTTTCAAAGGGCTGTAGTGTTCCCATCCTGCTGCTTATCAGACCACCATTTTTTGCAGTCAGTTTTGTTAAGTTTCCTCCTTGCCCAAATTCAACCTGCTTTTTCAATAAGCAGCATTGCTTATGGAAAAAGGTTTATTGCATTGTTGCCGTACTGCAAGAACAAACAGAGCCTTTGAGGTTTTACCTCCATTATTATATGTAAACATAGAATATAGAGTTTATTTTCTGCTAAACAGGCCTGCATATAAAAGCAGATACAGTATCCATTTTGCAGCATAATTCTTTTTATGTCACCAGGTTACACTATATGGTTATCATGGGCTTGAAAGAGAGTGTTTATGCTAGAGGATCTGCTTCTCTTAGATGTATAAAGCTTTTATGCTTTCATTTCTCTGGTGCTGAGTTATGGATTGTTGCATTTGCCACATGTAGACATTTGGCTATAGCTCCATTGTGCTACACAGCTAGATATTTTAGGAATTATGGTGAACTGGTTAAAGCTTTAGTCTCAGGGTGCAGAAACAGAACTATGACATTAACAAGTTGATACAGCACTTGGAAAGGGTGCTGGACTTGCAGCTTTGGTGTAGCACAGGGTACATTCATTTAGTGTATGGTTGTCAGATCCCATTCTAATGCTCAAATTCTCCAGTAAAGGCTTGATCAAATGAATCTTTACTGTGTCAGTCATGGGCTTACTCTCAACACCAGGAAATTCAGCACATATTCCCTTGTTAGTTGTAACATCACCACAACACAACACAATAGCTAGGATCAGGCAAAGGGGTAACTGTCCTGAGTTCAAGAGGTCAGGGGTGCTAGTGGCACCTCAGAAGATTTGCCAGTCAGGTGCAGTACCTGCAAGAATTTAAGAAGCCATGAATTATATCATGGGTGGTTAAATAACAACTTTGTTCCTTTGTGGTATGAGTAACTGGAGCAAGACACTAGTACAAACTCTTTGCTACAGTTATCAGCCTTGGGATGAGAGAGAGGCACCACTCTGTGGATTGCCTGGGGCACCAGGTCTTTGCTACCATATACCACAAAGATGATATTTGCTTACATCTGATGCAGACCTTTGTTGATAACAAATTCTCCTTTTTTACCATCACATCCTCAATTGCTTCAGTGGGAAAAACCCCTTAGAAAGGCTGTGCTAGAAAACTGTTCTACCTTACACAGTTTATACTTTGTGGTATCTCCCGCAAGATCCAAAGAAGTCATAGTCCCACTTTGTTCCTCTAATATAATGCCCCTTTCAGCACATACCTTAGTAAACACCTAACACAACTTGGTAGGCCTTAACATTTTTTCACCAAAAAGATTTCAAGCCTTGGTGCACTTAATTACTCTGATAGACTAAAAGTCCTACCTCTCTTCTTAGTCTTGTATAGAATCCTGAGCATAACGTCTAGTTAGCCTTTAGTTTTATGAATGACCCTACACTCTTCAAGCCCTTTCATCTAAACAGAACCATTGGTAAAGCAGACAACTGCACTAGAGTCTTAAACCAGTACTTGCACATTAATAATATCAGCTGACATGGATGCCAGACCCAACATAACCTTCATGTCTGGAATAGGTTCCCATTGCATATTAACAAAGTACTTCCCTGTAACAGTGGATGATCACACACTTTTACCTTGGTATGTGAGGAGAACTACATAATGGGAAGCACTATTAATCTCCCACCAGTATCGGGTGATATGAGTGAGCATGATGGTCTTCAACGCAAAACCCAAGTAAGTGACAAATCTGTGTGTGTGTGCTTCATCTGGGATATCTGCAAGCAAAATGGAACTATGTGGTGGCATCCTTTCCAGCAGAACTTATGAAGAAATGGGAGGATTCCAGTTTTGCAGCAGTAATTTGTTATGAATGCCATTCTCTGTCTTTTTTTTTTTTTTTTTGCTGAGTGAGACTTTGCTTATACAGCAGCAGTTCCCCGAAAATAATTATATGCTTTTTCAGGTGAACTTTGGCCTCTGTTTTTTTTTCTATCAATTATTCAGTTTACCTATCTATCTATCTATCTATCTATCTATCTATCTATCTATCTATGTCTGTCTGTCTATCTATCTATCTATCTAGTACCTGAGCCTGACCTCTGGGTCCCCTTTTCTGTCATGACCTAGTTATAAAACTGAAAAATGGATATCAATCACAAAGTAGGGGAAAAGCATAAAAACAGTAAATGGTAAATTTTGACACAACTATGTAGAAAATGGTACAGTTCTGCTCATAACAAAATATGCACAAAAGAATGCAGTCCTGCATGATTTTATAAAATAATTTAGCAAGCTTAAAGGAGTAGAAGACTTCTGTGTTCACTTTATTGCTGAAGGTGCATTTCAAGCTGTTTGGTGAAGTAAACAAGGTGGGGAGAGCTGGTGAAAGGACTCAACTGCAAATTGTGTGGCCCAGGTGTGAGAAACCTTTGTCAATCTAGTCTAGTGAAAAAAGTGGAATGGCAAGTGTTATAACACTAGATTCTGGAGATCTTTGAGGTGAAAATATACTGCCTTGGGCTATGCATCTCACATTCCTTTCAGTGTTCAGCAATTCTGTCTCTCAGAAATGGCTGTATAATTTTCCAGTCACTGCACATGCTGAGTAGTCTGTTGCTCTCTAAGTCTATACTTTTGTTCTATGTTCTAAATGGACATCAAATTTGGCCTTTACTGGTCATCTAGTACTACTTATAGCCCTCACAAGGTTTACAAAAAAGATTGCTCAGTGGCTCTGATTTACAGTGAGTCCATCTGACTCCATTGCCTTGTTTACATTATGTTGTAAGAGATCTTTCAAGATCGTTCATTTATAAACAGTCTTGATTCAAAAATATATACTCTCCCTTGTAGTATCTGGCCATACAAAAAAATCACTTTGATTTTCTCTGGGGATACCCACCCAATCTCCGATCTTTTTCCTGTCACTAAAGTTATAAAACAATTCCTATCTAACCAGCTGTTAGAACATTTCAACAAAAACATTTTTATAATGGATTTAATGCTTGGGTGCAGAAACAGTTATAACACCCTTACTGCCATCTAAACTGTTACTGACAAAATGATCAATAAAATGGCAGTAAGGGTGTTATAACTGTTACTGCCATCTATACTGTTACTGACAAAATGATCAATAAAATGGAAAGGAAAGGGGGTATGTATACAAAGTCTTCTTTATAGATCTTCAGAGTATAAACTACCAAATCCTCCAACAAAAGCTGGAATTTCTCAGTTTTAGAACTAATGTAATTTCCTGGTTCAGGAATTACCTGCAAAATGAAACATTTATAGTCAAGATAGGCAATGTAACCATAACTGAAGGCCAGCTTACCACAAGAGATCCACAAGGATCAGTGCTTGGTCCCAACTTATTCTTAATCTTTTTAAACAGAATTACTGTGATCATACCCTTCAGAAATATCACCCTGTATGCAGACACTATTATACTATACAAAACAGGGTGTAATACAAGAGGGAAAAAAGATATCACCTTTTCATGCATATGCCTAACTAAAAACCTGCTGGCAATAAATAACCACCAAACTGCTGCTATGACATTTAGGACATCAAATAAATGCTTCTCCTCTGGCTACTAAAAATTGTTAGCCCTATTAATTTTCCCAAAAAACACTGTCCAACAATATGAATATTTAAGTCTTACACTTGACCCCACTCTTTCCCTAAGGAATCACACACACACACACACACACACACACACACACACACACACACACACACACACATGGAAAATGTCACTACAATGTTACTGCCCAACATAAAGTAACCTACTCCATTTCTAACTACCTCACCACAGAAGCCAGAAGAACAAAAGCTAAAATATTTTATTTCCTAAACTAGAATATACTCTTCTCATACTAACCCTTTTTTCGACAAACAATACCAACCTAATCAAAACAACTTCTAATACAACATGCAGATTTATATATCTCTTCCCTCACTATGAGCCTCACTGTATCTCACTTCAGAAAGACAACTACCTACCCGCTACAGCTAGATACACTCTCCTCTTATATATAGCCTCACCTTCAACATCCTCCATTAGCACTACTGCCACTGCCTTGACTCTAAACTGCAAGAAAATATACTCACAATACTCACTGAAAAACCAATATAACAACACCATCACACTAGTTAGGTCTTTATTCAATCTCACTGTCAGAGAATGAAGTGTCAGCAAAATTGTTCCAGTCAACTGCAACACCCTTTCATCAGAATATGACAAACTACCAACTTCAAGGGATTACAAGGTTTTAGATAAAACTATATGATTATTTAAAAGAAAGTTAAAAATGCACCTGTAATCCGGATAATGGATAACCTTACAAAACTCACTCCATACAACAACTTTAAACTAATGCTTTTTCCTATCTAAAGTATATGCCATTGACTGACCTGATGACATCAGCAATGGAAATAAACCTCTACACATTTGCTCAACTACCTTAGCACTTTCTACCTTTCACTTTATAACTATTTCTTTCCTTAGTCTCTACTATTCCTTCACTCTGTTCTTATTACATACCCCTATAGTTTTTATAACATCTTTTTCTGCTTTCTGCTAACACATTGAGATCCTTTATTTGCTTCTACCATAGTCATGACCAGTGACAAGAATGTCTTACGTCTACCTTGTGCAAATATTTGCTGAGCTAAAATGATATATACAATTGCACATACAAGATGGCACTCTTCTATTTATCCAGTTAAAATGTGAAAAAAGTTCCACCACAAGATGCAGAACATTGAATATAGAATGTCTTCATACTTTCTAGCTTGCAAGTGTTCTTTCTATTGGACTTAGGTTGTTTATCTCACCTCTATTATCACTACTTTTGGATATTTTCAATTTAAGTTCTTTAATTACATTATATTGTAAGTGTTTTTGGCTTTGCACTTCAATGTATTTCATGTGCTT